>NC_056725.1:1694029043-1694171543 GCF_019279795.1 Protopterus annectens | reverse complement strand
TATATATATATATATATATATATTTATATATATATCTTCTTCTTTTAAACCAAAATAGTGTCCCCCACACCCCCCCAACTATATATACTAACTCCAGGTTCACACTGCTTTGGGGAGGGGGACAAATCCCTGTTATTTGCCTTAAATTCCTGCAAGTAGTAGTTGTCAGTAAAATGGTCTGTCAGTGAAATGGGTTTCAATGAAATGATCTGTCGATGTTCTGAAGGTAACCCATATAGATATATAGATATATATATATATATAGATATATATATATATATATATATATATATATATATATATATATATATATATGTATATTATATAAAACAAATTGTCTTGTATTAATGTGTAATGATGCTAGCTGATTTTCAGTTATTGTATATTTACACTGTAATTTTAAGCTTTACACATTTTTATCTTATATAAAATTGACAGTTTTGTTATTGGAGCTTTTCTACCTGGGCCTCCATTGAAAACTGTCAACCATAGCCTGTTTGGACTACCTCAGTCAACAAAAACAACAAATAAATAAATCAAGCGTCCATATATATTATTTTTACCCTTGCCTTGGCAAATTGTGTCCTGGATGATGATGACCAGTTCACTTAACTGGTTAACAAATGAATACATTTAAAACATGAGGTGTAGTTTTTGATATCATTTTTGTCATTTGCAGTGGGAGGCGTAAACGTAATTGGTCCATGCCACTACAATACAGGCTAAGAATGGAAATTAAGTATTCAGTCAAGTGCCATGTGGTCATATTTTAACTCTGGAAAATTAGCTGAACTGGAAGGGGTCACAATAACAAATGCTGTATCAGTGGTCCTCCCTACCCCAAATTGCAGTGATCATAAAGATCATTACAATAAATAGCAGGGATGCAGTGGGAGAATTTACATCCACAGAAAACAGCTTTGTTAAAGAATCACCTAGTGGGGGCCACTCTGGTGGTGGAGAGTGATACAGCTGTGACTGTGGCCCAGCTGACCCAGGTTCAGTTAGCGACTTGGACAACTGACAGAGTGACACAGAAGGATGGGATGGCCCATCCTGGTTGGGAGCATGCTCGTTGATGATACACACTAAGGGGAGGCATGATTCAAAGAGAGGAGTTGCTCTTGGATGTAGTCAGCAAGAATGAGGACAGGAAAAGAAAGCGAGTAGAGCACATGAAAGAACCCCACCCCTGAACGGAAGAACATGTGCCCAAGCTCCCAGGATGCCCTTAGGATCCACAACTAGTCCCAGCAATACTGGAATAAATTCTGCGGGCTAAAAGAATGCCTGGTAGATTCCTCATTGACATGGGGCACTAGGTGCCAGGCCAGTAGGATGAGGTCTGAGGAGACCAAAAAAAATAAAAAATAATATGAATGGCCTATTTGGATATTTGACCAAATTTCCATTTGCTTTGTCCATTTGGAAGATTTGTATTCAACCAGTCAGCCTAGAACACATAGCAGCAATATCATATATCTGTCTCCTATGGATTCACTTCAGAATATCGAAGGTTTAAAACTTTGAATGTCATATGGTCGAGACCATATGATCGAAGTTTCAAAACTTCAAAATTCTGAAATAAATACAAAAACAAAACCATGTTCCTCAATGTTTTTGCAGGGGGGGGCAAGCTCCCCTGCACCCCCAACCCCCCTGCTATTTAAATATACCAACTCTGACATGGCACTACAGCAAGGAAAAGGGAAAATTTCCTATTCCACTCTGTATGGAGATCTCCATTCAGAACGTTCAAAGTTTTAAAACTTCGATCATATGGTCTCACCCATATGACATTTGAAGTTTTAAATCTTTGATATTCTGAAGGGAACCCATCTCCTATATATGTCAGCTATTTAACATTTTTGGTTTATTTTAGAGGAGTTTTACTGGATTTTTATAAGGCATCTTGTTCAGTGGCTATTGTTATGCTGTTTTTATAGCTGGACAAATATGATTTTTATCTCGTTGTTTTTAATGTGCTTTATAAATCCTACACATATAATTCAACCAGTTTATGTGGTTTTGCTGTTAATTATACCTTCACTGAGAATACAATCCCTTACTGGATGGTTAAAGCAATCCTAAATAAAAAATGAAAATTATTGCAATCTGTGGGTCAAGCAAACCTTACAGCAGGAGGTTATCCTGTTATAATTTCCACTGGAATGTTCATGTCAGTATATTTATATTTAAGTAAACAGAAAAACAAATGTAATCAAACAGTATCCACTATAAGAGGATTGCATTTAAATACCTGTCATTAGATGTCTTGCTTATGGCTATCCTTTCCACTCTGCTTATAACATCCAAACCAATTAACATTAGTTTCTGAATACAGGGAGAAAAAAAATAAAACAAAAAAATGAGAGGGCTTCTGCTATATGTGTCTTACTTCAGTGGTTACCTCAGGAAACAGACAGCTACACTAGTGAGCTCTGCTTTGTATACAAAATACATTTTAGAAGATATGAACAACTACACTTTCCTTCTGCACAGCTTGGAAGCAATCTCATGGTACACTGCCATTTGTAATAAAAACAGATGTTTAACACTAGGCTGGCCTATAAAGACAAATTCATAGGCTGTTTAGAAGCCTGTGGTAGGTGCCTGCTGTAGGAAAATCTTGGAAGCTGACTAGGGCTGCAATGGACAAGAAAGAAAGGAACCTGTACATGTGAACTGCAGCCTTCTAGCTTTTGCCATCACGAAGGTTTTGCTCACTCTGTGTTCACTACACATCACATTTTTTTTTCAAGAAGCAAAGTGACATTTTTTCACACTGACTGAGATTTTCCTTCAGTACACCTGTTTCCCTCCATTTTTCTCCTCATCCTGTGTCTCTTGCCTTCCCACATACAAATGTAAGGAGGCTGAGGTTTATCCATCGTGCTCACTGTGGGACTGATATCTATATTACAGAACAGGTTGCTGTGGCAACAAGAAAATGTAGTTGCTTGAACAATGGACATTTGGAGGATCTTGACTTTCAAGACACTATTTTTTTTGTTTGTTTGTTTGTTTGTTTGTTTGTTTGTTTTTAGTAGAGAATCACACCTCTCAACTCTACAGACTTTCACATAATATCCAAATTTTTGCCTCGTATTTTTGGTCTGTTCCTCATAAAATTTGTGGTTTTCTGGATTTTTGTGGCAAATCAGTGAGGACTGAAATCACTAAATAATGACAGGCATTTGAGTTTCAGACTTCATATCTTTCAGAAAATGTATGGTAACACAAGACCTTTTATTCTAGCAACTTTCTAAGTTTAAAAGTGCAATATTTAAAATGTGTCCCTATTTTTGGGGTTTTGTCCCCCCATTATTTTTTGCTTTGTCTGGACTTTTTTGGGCTATGATTTGAGAGCTATGGTGGAGATGATAAAAATCCTGAGTATTACGTGATCTCATGCACCAAATGTTTTTTTCTTTTTTGCTTGTTTGTTTGTTTTCATTAAGGAGTAAGTGATAGCAAAGCATTTGTACAGGCAAAACAACATCACTGCACTGGAGTTTTAATGTATTTGTTACTGAAGCAAATTAGCTGCTGCTATTGACCTTTCTGGAAAAGAAAGTTATCTCATGCAACCAATAATTTATTGCAGTTAAGGAGAAAGTGACAGCAGGTGTTACTTTGCAGGCAAAACAATACCAGTATGCAGGAGTTTTAATTTATTTGTCACTAAAATAAGTTACCTGCTCCTATTAAGCTTTCTGGGAGGAGGAGGAATATGGAAAGGCAAAAGTGTTGTTTAACAGAACACTTGTTTTCCTCTAAACAAAATGCCACAGTCTAAAATAAGCAGACCCAAAGGGCCCAATTCCAAAGACTTGCTTTCAGTGTAAGTGACCACTTACAATGAGAGCAGCTGAGAGCCACTCTTTTGTAATCTGGCCCAAAGTGTTTCATAAATGTGGCTTCATCCTTGCAGCCAAGCTATCCAGTCAGGAGTGAGTCCCATCACAGTGTACAATCCTGCCATGGGTTATTGCCTAATTATATTAGTCTGGTAAAGAAAATGTTGGATTTTGTAAATAAGCTGCACCCCTTTCCATATTTAATGGTAGGCTAGCATAAGGATATTTAAGTCTTGATAAACAAATAATAGATCTGATGTTGTCAGTATTCACCTTATCCTTGGCTGTAGGTTCAGTTCCAAACCTAGGAACTGACTTGGCCATTATTCCAGCTTGCGCCCCCCCAAAAAGTCTCATGCTAAGCCCTGCCCATAATACTCCTCACAAGATTGCCTTAGATCTTGTTTGCTGCTTCATAGTGCCAGATCCTCTCCTCTAAGCTCTTGACCAACAGCTAATTTTTCTAAAACTGTAAGTTTTTGATGCCTTTCTTCATTTAGCTTTGTTACCTTTCCTTTTTCAACTACCCGCTCCTCTATTGTATAGCTTGTCTTGTGTGTGTGTGACCCTTTCATTAATCTACAGTTTCGGTAGTTTCTTCGTACCATCATTGATACTCTTCCCTTTACCCTTACTGGTATTTCTTAAGTACCACTGTTGGTACTACTTTCCTGAGTGTGTGTGACCCTTGTCACCATTTAGTTTACCAGAAAAAAAAAATTTTCTTTAGTTTTTCAGCCTTCTCCATGTGTGTGAGTGTGTGTATGTGTGCATGTGTGTGCGTGTGTGTGTGTGTGTGTGTGTGTGTGTGTGTGTGTGTGTGTGTGTGTGTGTGTGTGTGTGTGTGTGTGTGTGTGTGTGTGTGTGTGTGTGTGTGTGTGTGTGTGTGTGTGTGTGTGTGTGTGTGTGTGTGTGTGTGTGTGTGTGTGTGTGTGTGTGTGTGTGTGTGTTTGTGAGTGCCAGTTAAAGGAACTTCTGGCTTCAAAAGGTGTCAGAAATGTGATAGAAACTTCCTAACTCAGACTGACACACTCTTTATGTTTTATTGTTTAGGGGTAGTACATTTGCAGGAAGACTGTGCCATTTGTCACGGTTTTAGCCATAGGGCACTAGTCAACCGCAGAAATAAACTTATCCTTAAAGGACTTCTAAAATCAGATTTTGATGAGACCTTATCTGGTTCCAAATCAGAAACAAGTTCACCTTCTTCTTTTTCCTCCTCTTCTTCTAGCAAACGGGAGAAGCCTAAGAAAAGAAGTCTGTCAGGTCAGACTTTTTCTTCAGAACTGCCATTTAAAATGGTCAAGGCTCCCATGGTTCCTAGAGTTTTCTAGGAACTGGTCGGTCAAGTGGCTATATCTTTGGTGCCGTCAGTACCGATTTCTGCACTGACTACTTCGGTGCTGATAACAGGTAAGGACTCTTCCTCTTTGAAGCAGTCCAAAGCCTGGAACTGAAGGAGTTTTCTTTTAAGGAATTACCGCATACCAGATACTCACCCACAGTGGATCCCTTTTTGGATCATCCACCCAGTCCATTTCTGGAGAAACATCCACCCAGATCTCCTTTGCTTTCTTCCATCCAATCTACCAAGAGTTTAACAGAATCTGATCTCATGAGATTGGTGGATCAGCTCCTTGTGATGAGGGTATTACATCCTTCTATGGTTCCTAGCAACATTGGCTCTGGAACCTTGCCTACTTCGACTCCAGACTTTATTGCTCCTTCGACTCCAACCGAGCCTTTGGAACCCCTGCTACTGACCTTCCCAGCTTCGACTGTTTTGGTGCCGGTCAGAGCTCCTTATCTGGCACTGATAACTACCCTGAGTTCTTCAGGTTTGTCAGATCCAGAACCCTCCCAGGGTAGGAGTTTCAGTGTCAGTTGCATGGGGGGCAGGGTTCAACTCCAGTCTTTTCGGAGCCATCCATGCCCCTCGGTGCTTTGGCATATGTAAGCTTGACTATGTCTTCAGCTTTGGAGGCTGCTTCCTCGGTACAGGGTGGGACCACGGTTCTGAAGGAGTCTGTTTTGGTTCCAGGTTCTCATCCCTCTACAGGGGAAGGCATGCCTTCCAGGCCATGGAGAGGGCCTTGTCCATTGTGGGCAATCAGTCTATGCCATCCATGTCAGAACAAACTTCTTGCCCTTCCCCTCGACCGGAGCTTCCTCAAGTCTCTTCCTTGGGACAGAGGGCACAAAAAGACTCAGGATCAAACCACAGTGGTTATATCCTCCTTGGATACCTCTCAAGAGCATCCCACTGAAGAGGTACCTGTGAAGGGAAAGTGCAAGAGGAAGCAATTGGTCTCCCCTGAGGAGTCATTCGCAGAAGATACTGATTTCAATGAAGTGGAAGGTTCCGCCAAATCACCCCAATGATGTTTCTTTCTGGGACATCCTAGAGATCCTTAAGCAGAGGGGTGGCTGGACTTCCCTCCAGCCTTCCTCAGAGGAATTGGTATACATGGAGGCTTTTCGTGCCCAGCCCTCTACCTCTTGGATTTCTCATTAAATTGATAGCTCAGTGGGCCTGGAAGTTACCTGATGCTACTGAGCCAAGTCCTAAGAGGCCAGGCCTTATCCTTTCAGCCCCTCAGGATCAGCAACACTGGGCCAAGGGAATTCCTGTAGACACCATGGTGGTAGCGGCAACCACCAAGAAAGAACTTACCGATGAAAGTCCTATTATCCATCCTCCTAATATAGAATCTAGGGCAATGGATAGATTTGGAAAATGCATTTATGCCTCATCAACCTTTGCTCTCAGGTCCTTATAGCACATTTTATAAGACTACAAAGAGATCTGATTATAGAACTATCAGACTCTCTGTCAGCAGCAGTAGCTGAAGGAGTTTGAGACAAAGTGGTTTCTCAGCTTGCCACCCTTGAATCTCTTGCCAACTCATCCATAAGGCTAATTGCACATGCCGCCAAAGGGCCAATGAGAGCAGCTGGTTCAGGCGTAGCCATCAGGAGACATGCCTGGATGCACTTATGAGAGTTCATGGAGCCATTTAAGTCTTCTTTCGTCAAAGTTCCATTTGACAGAACATCCCTAGTTGGTCCTAAAGTTAAAGAGACTCTAGCCAGATGTGAGAAAGATGGGAAGTCTTTCTTTCATGGGCATATGCTTTTCCACTCCTCAATGGCCTTATTCCAGGAACCAAAGCAGTGGGAGGCTATGGTTCAAGAAGTCCCAAGGGCCTTTCCAAGACTCAGTTGGCAATGACTTCCCCCAGGGTAGAGGGGGAAGTAATAATGGAAGACACCATGGAAGAGTTAGAGGTGACCCACAGAATCAGGGTTCTAGGGATTCTTTCCCTGGGAACTCCTACCAGCATTCCTGAAAGGAGGCCCAATTGCCATCCTCTGGAGGCAGTCGGGGGCAATTATCCCTGCACCAATCTGCCTGGCTAAGGATAATAATGGACAATTGAGTGCAGAGGATTATAACCAGAGGTTACAAAATCCCTTTCTCATGACAAATAAAGAGAGTGATCAAGATCCCGGACATTCCACCCAGTCACAGGGATGCAGCAGTCTTAGAAATTCAAAACCTGCTCAACAAAAGAGTCATCCAAGTAGTACCCGCAGACCAGATAGGATCCGGAATTTACTCAATATTCTTTTTAGTGCCAAAGAAGACAGAAAACTGGAGACCAATCTTTGATCTCAGTCTGCTGAACGAATCAGTTCAACAAACCAAATTTCAGATGGTCACAGTTCAGTCTATACTTCCGTTCTTGGAAAAAGATAATTGGACATGCACAGTAGATCTTCAGGATGTGTATTACCATATAAAGATATACAAATGGTCCAGATGATTTCTGTGCTTCTGGCTGGAAGCCAGTCACTATCAGTTCAGGGCATTGCCCTATGGTCTCACCACAGCTCCCAGGATGTTCACCAAATGCATGGCAGTGGTAGCAGCTCATCTCAGACTGCTAGGATTCTGAGTGTTTCCTATCTAGATGATGAGCTGCCATTCCCACCAGACATCTTCTCATAGAAGCTCAAGACTATACTCTTCTCTTTTGCTCTGACTTGGGTATCACTACAAATTACGAAAACTCCCATCTAGAACCATCTCAACAATTGGAATTCGTTGGAGCGATGGTCAACACAATCACAGGCATTGCATCTGTTCCCATAGAAAGATTTAAAAGAATAAGATCTCAAGTCAGCCAGATCATTTGCAGCAACAAAGTACCAGCAAGACTCCTTCTACAAACTCTATGATCAATGGCAGCCTCTATCACTCTAGTCTCCCTAGCAAGATATCACATGAAATTTCTTCAATGGCTTCTAGCTTCTCAATGGTTCTTACTAAATCAACCAATGTCCCTTTTGATCATGATCACCAACCACTGCAAGGAAGATCTGATTTGGTGGCTTCACTCCAATGAAATCTTGTTGGGCTGTCCTTTTGTTCCCCATCAACCCCAAGCCATAGTGGCCACGGATGCATCCAGGATGGTGCAGGGGAAGCATTATCTGGGAAAGGCAGTCCAAGGCACATGGTACCAACTGGAGACCAGTCTGCATATCAATGTTCTAGAGATGAGGAAGGTGCTACTAGTGTTGAAGGCATTTCAAATTACCATTCCCCTGTGAACAATTGCAGTTCAAATAGGCAATATGTCAGTAGTTTAATACATCAACAAGCAAGGGGGAACCAGGTCTAACCCTCTTTGTTGAGAAACTCAAGGAGCATAGCAATGGGCAATTTCTTCTGGCCACTTTCTACTAGCAATGCACATTCCAGGGACTTCCAATGTCATTGCGGACAAATTGAGCAGGGCCATCCTTATGTCTCGCAAGTGGTCTCTCAATCCATGGGTGTCAGACAAGCTGTTCTACCCTGGGGGCAACCTTGCTGCGATCTCTTTGCTTCCAACTGAACAAAAAGTGCAGCAGTTACTTCACCCTAATCCCCCCTTCAGGGAAATCAGTGAGAAATGCTCTCCTTCCACGATTGGCCCCTGGTCTGTTATACGCCTTCCCCCCGTTTCCTGTAATGTCCCAGTTTCTAAAGAAAGCCAACAGATCAAAGAACAGAGTAATTCTCATTGCCCCATTCTGGCCTCAGCAGGTCTAGTTTATCTTCCTTTGACCTCATCTACTTCAGAAACCTTGGATACTGGACCCAGCTCCAGACCTGTTGTCCCACCCAGAGGGACTGGTTCATCCGAATCTTCATCATCTCAAGCTTATTGCGTGGCTTCCCCAGTTCCCATGATTGCCAGGCATTTTGGTCACCCCCCCCCCCCCAGTTCAACACATCATTTTAGCCTACCACAAACCTTCAACAAGAAAATTGTACCTTAACAAGTGGCAAAAATTTACTAAATGGTCATCAGATTCTAATCTTGACCCATATTCTGTACCTATTGATAAAGTCCTGGAATTTTTAACTTTGCTCTTTGAAGCAGGGTCATCTGCCTCTACTGTTCAGGTGCATCTTGCTGCAGTCTCTAACTTTCATATTGATTTAAATGGTTCAGCCCTTATGTTCCACAAGCTTTGCAAAGTGTTTTTGAAAGGAACCTT
The DNA here is from genome assembly GCF_019279795.1 of Protopterus annectens. NCBI lineage: Eukaryota > Metazoa > Chordata > Ceratodontiformes > Protopteridae > Protopterus > Protopterus annectens. The sequence goes on along the minus strand of NC_056725.1, from coordinate 1,694,162,130 downwards.
AATGCTTAGACCTCTATATGAAGAACCTTCGGCACCTTGGGATTTGAATCTGGTGCTTCAGTCTCTTATTTACTTTCCCTTTGCACCTTCTACAAGTTGTGACTTGAAGTTTTTATCCTGGAAAACTTTGTTCTTGACAGCTATTACCTCTGAAATACAGGCCTTATCCTGCAAACCTCCCTATCTAATTTTTCATAAGGACAAGGTCTCCCTGCAAACAAATCCTTCCTTTCTACCAAAGGTTGTGTCCAAAACAAATATTAAGCAGACTATATAACTCCCGGCCTTTTTTCACAACTTCTCAAATAAAGCAAAGTACTGTCTGCATATGCTAGATGTGCACAGACAATTATGTTTCTATCTTCACAGAATTAAAGAATTTAGAAAATCTGATCAGCTGTTTGTTTCCTTTTCTTCATTTACCTTGGGAACACCAGTGTCTAAAGTTACGCTTGCTAAATGGCTTAGAGATTGTATCACCGTTGTTTATAACAAAAAGGGAATGCATCTACCAGGACCTTTAAAAGCTCATTCGACTAGACCACAAGCAACTTTTGCAGTTTTTCATGCCAAAGCTCCCTTGGGTGATATTTGTGAAGCGGTGACTTGGGCATCTCCTGACACATTTATTATGCATTACAAACTGGATCTGGTCTCTAGGGGACATGCATCATTTAGCTTGATGGTGCTCAGGAATATTCTTCCGTGAGACCTCCCAGGGTTCAGGTAGCTGGTGAATCTCTCCCACAGTGAAGGATAAGGTAAAGATTGACAACATCAGATAAAGAAGTTATGCCTTACCATAACAGTCCATCTGTGTTGTCAATCTTCACTTATCCTTGATATTCCCACACTGCTTCCCCCTACCTTTAGGTCTCTTGGTGGATCAGACCTCTCTAAAGATTGGCTTTCTTCACAGAGATGCAAATATGGCCTCTGATCTGTTATTTTATGACTGTCACTATTATTTGCAAACTCGATCTGAGGTAATCTTATGAGGAGCATTATGGGTAGAGCTTAGCTTGAGAGTTTTTGGAAGACACGAGCTGGAATAATGGCCGAGTCGGTTCCGAGGTTTGGAACTCAACTCACAGTCAAGGATAAGTAAAGATCGACAACACAGATGGAACACTATGGTAAGACATAACTTCTTCTTCAATTAGAATCTAGGTTAATTAAATCAATCAGTAGTAAAAAATATTGGAAAGTATAAAGTTGTAAAAGAAGTATTAACCTGAAGCTAAGCTATTTGGAAGGTTATGATTTTTGCAGTGATCCTAAATGTTCTGAATTGGTTCTGCTGTGGCTCTCTGAATGACAAAACTGTGAGCATTAATTAAAAATACTGAAAAAAAATGCCAGAAACACAGAAGGGCATAAAAATTTAATTCAAGCATTTTTTGCACACACAGACACAAAGATGCACACACACTCACACACACACACAAACACACACAAATACATGTGCACACAGTCTCACACACACACACACACACACACACACACACACACACACACACACACACACACACACACACACACACACACACACACACATACACAATCACAAATACACATGCATGTGCACATACATACACTCAGAAAAAGACGTGCACAAAAACAAACATATGTGCGCACACACACACACACACACACACACACACACACACACACACACACACACAAACACACACACACAGATGCACACACATGACTTCTTAGGCTAGGTTCATGCATTACTTATTACATTTTGAGACTCACCATTGTACCTGGGGGGCAGCAAATAACATGCCTTCTATCTGGCAGGCTTGGTATGCTGCTGCGGCCACCCAGTATTGCTCCACATATATGGACAGGGATGCAAAGCAATATTTCTTTTAAAAATAAACACATTGCATTGGGTGGTCTGCAGCATATATTGTCAAAATTACATTGCATCCATTTATAGCATCAGGACCTGCCTTTCCAATGGGTAGCCCACTCCCTACCTTAGAATGTCAGTACTATAAGTGACCACATGGCAAGTTCCAACAAGACCAGTGCCTCATGTTCCTAAATTCCAGCTATAACTTCTATTTATATTTTTATTTTCCCTGTGTCACTTTTCCTGAAAGTGGACACTTCATAAAATGACAAAATATATTTGCTTGATATATTTAAAAATCGTCAAATAATAAAATAAATATTCTGCACTTTGTTCATTCAAAATATCTACTTATGGCAACCATTACATAATATTTATATTTTATATCCATAACATTCCCCTGCAGCCCATTACAAAAGTTGTATACCCATTCTATAACACTTAACTCTCTTGCCTCTGTGTTTCTACCTCCCCTTTATAACATTCATCCTGCTTCCCCATGCAGTATCTCATTTCTCCTTTAATTTTTTCACCGAACTTGTATTACCCTTGCTCATGTCTGTCTGCCTTACACATCACTCTATCTTTTCTACCTTGATAATACTATTACCTTGTGCTTTCAACCCTTTTACAATTTATTTTTCTAACCATCTTGCCAGTAATATTTCCCTTCATTCTTCTCTCCCCTCGTATCCCTTGCTCTTCATCCATGTGCCAGATAAACATAGCTGCCATCCCTCCGCCTCCTTCCCATTACACAGTTTACTCCAGATTTATTTCCTTGTCTTATATTTTCTATTTCTATGCCCAGCAGACAGACTAATATGGGGTACTGAGAAGGCATCAAAAGGGGGTGGGGGTCATTTGGTGAAATACACTGTTCAGAAGTTCACAAATATTTCAACACACATTTTTGATAAATTGGCCATCAGTGTGAAAGAGTTCCTTGATATTATAATTGTACTGTCTTGTCTGTGTGTTTCATTTTTGAAGCAATCAATAATCAGAATCTTAGTTACCCCTTTGGAAACTTTATTCCATAATCATTAAAGTTTCAACATACGAGGCATCAGGTAGATCTCTCTCTCTGAAATCTGGCTCCAGAATTAAATATCAGTTCAGCAACTTTGTATTGTCACATTTAGATGAAGCTTTAAACTCTCAGAGGGAACAGCTGCTCAATGATGTTGTGGTGAATGAAGTATTTGTGGAACAGCGCGTAAATGGCAGGATGCAAGCAAGCACTCCATGTGTTTCTGGAGAAGCTGCAGAAATCTCTAGTGACTGATGGAATATACTAATGACCTGCCTTCAGAAAGCAAGCAAGCATTCCCCAGCTAAATCTGCCAGTAGTGGAGTCTAGGAGAGCTTCCTGGCTAGTATGGAAGACAGAAGCAAGGAGGCTGCTCTCCAAGGAAATGGCACTCAATAACAGGTATGAACCACTTCAGCAGCTAAGCTTTGCAGAAGAGATAGGTCCCTCTAGTAGCAGTAACTATGTTTATACTATAAACTGTTTACTATGTACAAGCAAGAGGCACAGAAAAATATATTGACCGTGGAAAGGTTAGGAGGGGCACTCAGGCAAAAAGCCTGAAAAAATGTAAAAGAGTTGATTCAACAAATTAGTTTCCTATATGAGAGATATTTCTAGTGTCAGTAAGTTTAGAGGGTTCTGGTAGCACTCTTTTATAACTGCTTCTACTGGCTTTTCAAGACATTTACAGGCTTTTCTGCTCTTAAATAGTACAGTTTGTGTCACTGCATTTTTCAACTAGTTTTCAGTTGAGCAAATATGTTATGTGTATTTCTGTGAATGCAAAGGATTCTAATTCCGCAGTCAACAATTTTAAACATTAAAGGCTAATGTAAATTGTTAACCAGAAGTTAAAGATTTTTTGCAAACATAGAAGGATTTTCAAGTCTTTCTGGTATGGGCTGTGCTGCTATAACATTCAGTTCAGATATGAGGGCAGATGTTGTCATTTTGATTAAGAATACACTGGAGTTGCAACTTTTAGAACAAGTCAAAGTAATGGAGGTTGTGGGGGTAGGAGATCTGGGCCAAATTTAAGGCACAGCGGGCCTTAGAAATGGTGAATAATATTTATGGCTTCAACTCAGATATACCTCATATTTTTCTGGATTTCTTTTCATCAATGGGTGGCAGTCAGAGGATAAACTTGTCTCTGTTTTGGGTAGAGGACTTTAATGCAGTTCCCAGTTCAGGTAGAAATAGAATGTCACCCTCTGTGATAAAGTATATTAGGTCACAATGGGAGCAAGCAGAAGAACTGTGGCTAGTAGATGCTTTGAGTATATTACATCTGGATGAGAAACTGTATTACATTTACTGTGCTGGGAGTTGGGGAAGGCACTCTGCAGTTTAGACTATTGATTAAAATCAAAAGGCTGTTTAAGCTGGCTTCTGGTAAAGAGAATTATTTGAGCTTCTGCTGAAACATTGGTGATATATATTCTGAAATCTAGAAATCTAGCCTAACTGGTAGACACACTGATCATGAAGAACCCAGCACTAACAGATGACACTGTAGCAGGGCTAAGAAACTTCATGTCTGCACCTTAGATTCTTTGTCCATTGTGGTTTGGTGAGAATCATGCACATTCGAGTTTCACTTAGAAAAAAATGAAATATTTGGGGAAATTGCATGGGATTTCTAAAGAATGGGGGTCCAGAGTGGTCAATGCCCTCCGAGCATAAAGTATTTTTTAACAAAGATGTTATTGGAGGTATATAACTAAGTACATAATTAGGCCAATTTACAATTTACTCTAGATATCTCAAACTCAATCGTATCTAGAGATGGCTATGACTAGATTGTTGGCATTACCTTGTAAATCTGGTAGGGTGTTAGCTTATATAGAGAAACAAAAACAAAGGACTAGCAGTATCGCAGCCATTCACACTGGACCATCCTGCCAACAGGTAACTAAATTGAAGCAGATTAATGCTGTCTTTGTAAAAATTTACTGGGCCTCATATGCAATCTCAGTTGCACCTGGCCAGAATGTGAAACAGTGGCATATGGATTTGTGAGTTCATTGGGGTTGCAAAGTTTATCACCTATGCAGTTATCAGTAGGACACTCATGGTTTGGATCAAATGATGGCAACAACACACAGTAGGGATCAGGAGCAGGGATACACTAGACCACCAGGGAATACTTAAGGCAAGTGCTGTAATGGCAATGGAGATTGAGGGGGGGGTGGAGGGATTCATTATAGCACCAGGGATTACTCTTAAATGTAAGTGCTGTAATACCACCATCAGCAATATGGAGATTGGGGGTGGGGGGATTCACTTGACCACCAGGGTATAACAGGTGCCATAATGACATTTCAACTTTTACAAAGGTGGGGGAACCACGAGAGGGCAGACAGATTAGAGACAGGTACAAAGACTAGTGTGTGTGAGTATGTATGTGTGTGTGTGTGTGTGTGTGTGTGTGTGTGTGTGTGTGTGTGTGTGTGTGTGTGTGTGTGTGTGTGTGTGTGTGTGTGCGTGTGTGCGTGTGTGTGTGTTTGTTTGTGTGTGTGTTCATGTTGTGTGTGTGTGTGTGTGTGTGTGTGTGTGTGTGTGTGTGTGTGTGTGTGTGTGTGTGTGTGTGTGTGGGAGAATGACAGGGGTAGTTCCACTGCCTACATGAGCAGCAGCTTACTACCACAATATGCAGATCAACAATGATCTGCATATTGTGGTAGTAAATGCGATTAAGAGACATGTAAATTAGCTGATAACGAGGTCTTACCTCATTGTGGGTAACATATCTCTGAATCACAAATTGCACATTGTGGTACAAGAATGTTTTAGCACAAGCTGTACGGCTTGTGCTAGGCCTGTTAATGAATCCCCAAGGTAACGCTTTGGGTATAGTGGTAATAGATTTCAATGTGGATTTGCTGTTGTTAGGTTGTCTATTGTAGTTTGAAAGTAGAAAATACTAGTGTCAGCCATGAACTTTGATTTGTTCTAATGGCAGCATTTGCAGCAGTTCTTGTTTTTTCCTTTCATTATTTTTCCTTTTCAAGGTGTGCATTGAGATTTGGATAGATGGTGTTCAGAATAAGTAATTTTTGTCATATTGTTACTCTATCACTTCCACTGCAGGTCTTTAATACATCTATATCTTATATCAGGTAGAACCACATGGTTGTTTTAAAATGCCAGTTCTTTTTAATGGCAGTTCTGCCATGTTATGGTATCCTGCTAATGCAGTTCTGCTAAGTGTGCTGTATACCAGATAAGTCAATATTCAAGAATGAAGTGGTCAGTTTCATCACAGTCTAGCACCTACAAGAGAATATACAATTGGCAGGATGTTTGTAAAATGGAATGTGGCTGGATTGAGAAATGCAATGACCTGAAAGCATTCTGCAAGTACTGCAAAAAGGAATTCCTAGTCACCAGTGATGAAAGAAGTGAAGTAACAAGGCATGAGGCAACTGACCGACATAAGACTGCTACCCTGGAAGTCAAAACAAGTCACTGCATGACAAAATGGACCAGAAATCCAAACCTTGAAGGACTGGAACTCAAGATTATTGCAACAGAGGCCTCTGAGGTATTCCATGTAGTTAAACATACTATCGCCTATAATAATTTGGACTGTGCACTAAAATTGGCCATCCAGTTGTATAGCAAATCGGGCATTGCAAAGAAACTGTCTTGTGGAAGGACCAAAGCTGAGGCCATTGTTGAAAATGTTCCGGGATCACACTCATTGGAATTCCTCCTGCACAAACTACAGACCACCAGACACTGCATTTGCCATAACATCAGATGCTTCCAACAAGAGAAATAATGTCCTCAAGACACAGAAACATTCCTACAATGGAAAGAAATAGAAACTGAAGATCTCATGTTGTCAATTTTCACTCTATCCTCAACTTATGGGTTCGGATCTGATCCCTCAGATCTGACTCAGCTGTTACAACAGCTTACGGTAATCAAAAAACTCTAAAGCTTCTCCCTTACTCAAAATGCACCCTTCCTAACATCTCAGATCTCTTTTGCCTCTATTCGAGTTAGACGTGGTGACCATTTGCTCTTGAGCAGATACTTTATATTATCTATTTATCTTGAAATTTAGCTTACACCCCTTAGCAAATGACTGTTTTTTCTTGCAACCTTTCCTTTTTCATACGAAAGTACCTCTGAATACTATTGCTAGTATTCTTCCACTTTACACATATAGTGTATTCCCCTTTTACAAAAAAAAAAAAAAAAAAAAAAGAAAAGCTTTTTATTTTGTTTCCTTGCCTTAACTGTCTTTCAGGATGCAAATAAAGAAAAAGGGACAGCTGACTTTAAAAAGTGTGGGAAGTGTCAGAGGAAAACATCTTATTCTGACTCACATACACCTTCAAGAAGTTTGCTCTATATGCCACATATTTAGCCATAGAGTTCTGGTTGAATGCAAAAATAAGCTAATGCTTAAAGCTCTTCTTCCATCTGTATTCAGTGAGGCATTATCTGGAACCTCCCCATCGGATAAACAAAAAAAAGGCAAATCTACATTTTCTAGCCCTTCTTCTTCTTCAAAAACTTCAGAAAAATCTAAGAAGAGGCTTCTGACTGCTCCAACTTCTCCGTCGATCTGGCAATCAAAAGACGCAAACTTACAGACCCTTCAACTTCCTCAGATCCGAAATGAAGACCAACAAATATATGAATCCATCCATTTCTTTGGCTCAGACCTTGGACAAGACCAAATCTTCACCAGATCAGACACCCATCGATTTGACTTCAACCCTGCCTACTTTACCAATGACTCAATACTCTCCTTCACTGGATCTGGTTCCATTAAGAGTACCTTCTCCTTTCCTGGAAAAGCCCAAGTCTCCCTCTGATGTCTGCCCATTCTTCTAGGAGTTTAAGTGAAGAAGACATGGAGAGACTAGTGAGAAAGATTTTCTGGGCACAGAGTATGCCAGGGGTGTCCTCTGCTTCTACCTCTTCAGGTCACAAGTTCTGTACTTTGACAATCCCTCCTTCACATCCTCCTCTGATGTTTTTCAAAGCTTCAGAGTTTGGAGCCATCCTGCTCTATCTGCTTCAGATCCAAAGATGACTTTATTATAGGATTCATCATTTGCTCTGAGTACTTTGGTTCAGTTGGAGACACAGACCTCTCAGAGCCGTAGCTGCCTAGTTGGCTTCTAAGTGCTGAGATCGACTCTGAAATTTTTAGAGCTGTTACAGCACCTGGGGGCTTTGGCTTGGGTGAGCACAGCTCTGGCTTCTACCTCAGAAGGATTTTCCTCGGAGCATGGAGGGACTAAGATCCAGACACTCACCCTCTCGATCTGGAGTCTTGTCCCTCTCAGGGGAGATCAGCCTTTGCCTTTGAGGTTTTGGTGAGAGCCATGTCTGCTTCATCATCTCAGATTGTCCCTACCTCCTCAGATCCTCAGCCTCCAACCCTGTCATCTCTGCATACAGAGGCTTAACCTTTTTCTCCCAAGGGACAGCGAGTACTGAAACCCCAGGTTTCCCAACAGGGCATTCTCATTTCTTCTGATACCTCACCAGACCATCCCATTGAGGAGATCCCTAAGAAAAAGTTGTGCAAGAGGAAACACTTGGATTCTTCAGAGGAATCCGTCACTAAAGACACTTCAATGAGGGCAAAGGGTCTCCAAGGTCACCTCCTGAAGATGTCTCCTTTGGAGACATCCTGGAAATCCTAAAACAGAGAAGTAACTGGAAGCCCAACAATTCTTTGTCTGAGGAGTCAGTGTACATGGAGGCTTTTGATTCCCAACTGTCTACCTCCTGGGTGACTCCACCCACCGACAAGCTCATTGAGTTGATCTCTCGGCAGGCTTAGAAGTCCCCTGACACTATTAAGCCAATTCCCTGGAGACCAGACAAAATGACTGCCTCCTCTGAGGATAAAAAATTTTGTACAAAAAGTGTGCCTATGGATGCTATGGTTGTGGTGGCAGCCATGAAAAAGGAACTAGCTGAGGAAAGTTCTTCTATCCATCCCCCAAACAAGGAGTCTCAGATTATGGATAGATTCATGAAGCATGTCTATGCTTCAACAACCTTCTGTTTATGGTCCCTGAACTACTTAGCACATTTCACTATGTTACAGAGGGATCTGATTAAGGAGTTTTCAGATACCCTGGCAGGATCCATATCTGAGGAAGTACGGGCATCGGTTAATTCTCAGTTGGCTACCCTCCAGTTTATTTCTAACTCTTCCATGAGGCTCATTTCACGTGTCACTAAAGGAACGACTAGAGCAGTGGGTTCAGGCATTGCCATCAGGAGGCACGCCTAGATGCGCTTGTGTGACTTTGTGGAGCCTTTCAAGTTTATGTTCGTCAATCCTCCTTTTGACAGTCCATCCTTATTTGGACAGTAGAAACAACCTCCTAAGGGCTCAAACTGAAATCTCTCCAAAAATAGACAAAACAAAAAACAGCAAAAGGAATTCCAGAAACAGGCAGAACACGACTCAATAAAACGTAATTTAATAAAAACAAAACAATAATACTGAGGAAGGTTTTTTTGAGTGATTTGAACACTTTTTCTGAAGATTTCTTGGCAAGGGGCTATAGCTGTGATGAGGTTAAAGGGATGGTCAGTAAAGTTACATAGACCCTATTTTTCTGATGGAGGTGGTTCAAATGATGTTAGTTTGGGTACATGTGATAATAGATGTATACCGGTAGTGTTATCCTATGCCAGTGATCATCAGCAGGTTTGTAATGTCATTCTTTCCAATTGGAGTATTCTAACTATGGATGGTCACATTAAAGCATTAGTGGGTGAGAAAGCACTGTTTAGTTATAAGAATAAGAGATCCTTTAAACAGCGACTTTGTTATAGGGATTCTCTTAAGACCACTCCATCAGAAGACATGTTCTCTATCACATCCCCTTGTGGTGGCTGCAAATATTGTTTTTATATAGATAGTTTAAATTTGTTTGAACATCCTGTGTCCAAACAGCGCTTTTCTTTTAGAGTACATGCTGATTGTAAGACATCTAATTTAGTATATTTAGCTACTTGCACAGTATGTCAAAGTTTTTATTTAGGCAAAACCAACCGCATGTTTTATGAAAGGATACGTGAACATATCTATGCTTTCAAGAGGAGTGATCTTACTAATGTGCTAGCTAAACATGCATTTGATTCTGGTTTTACACATACTTTTGTTTTTAAGGCAGTTGAAGTAGTGTTCATGGGACCACGTGGGGGTAATTTGAAAAATTATACTGAGGAAAGGGAGCTTTATTAGATTTTTAAGTTTTGTGCTGATAAGAGACCTGGCCTTAATGACAGGGTCGCTTTAAAACCCAAACTAAAATCTAGGGATTTGCATAAGTAATGTAAGCCAAGCCTTGATAGGCTGGCTATCTATGAGGATGTATTTAAAATGATTTTGGAATGTGTATGTAATTGTCTGAAGAAGCACTTGTGAAAGCGCTCACATTTTGTTCTTATTAAATTACATTTTATTGAGTCTTGCTCTGCCGGTTTCTGGAATTCCTTTTGCTGTTTTTTGTTTCATCCTTATTTGGTCCTAAGGTAAATGACACATTGTCCAAGTGTGAGATGGGAAGACCCTTTCTGCCATGGGCGTATGTTTCTGCACTCCTCAGAGATCATTTTCAAGGAATCAGCAAAGTAGTGGGAAAAGGTGGTTCAGAAAATTCCAAGGTTCTTTTCAAGACACACATGGCAGTAGTTACCCCAGGGGCAGAGGGGGAAACTCCAATGGTAGATGCTGCCCTCATGGCAGAGGAGGCCCACAAAACCAAGGGTCCAGAGATTCCTTCTTTGGCAAGCCCTTCCAGCACTCCTGAAGGAGGCTCAATTGCCCTACTCTGGAGGCAATCGAGGATCGACCGTCCCAGCACTGGAGAGCCTGACAGGAAATAACATCAGACACTTAGGTGTAGAGGATCATTTCCAAAGGTTATATAATACCCTTTTCCCTTCCTCCTCCCTGATGCAAAAAAATCCCTGATGATCCACCCAGTCAGAAGGAATGAGCAGCTACTCAGGTGCAAAAGCTGCTAGAAAAAACGAGTCATCCAAGAAGTCCCACCAGACCAGGAAGATCTGGAACTTACTCTTTTTAGTGTGAAAGAAAACAGGGGACTGGAGACCAATATTGGATCTCAGCAACTTGAACAAATCAGTTAGACAAAACCAGTTCTGGATGGTCATGGTTCAGTCCATTCTTTTGTCTCTGGAAAAGGATGACTGGATGTGCTCGATGGACCTTCAAGAAACATACACAAAAAATCCAGGAGGTACTTACACTTCCAGCTGGAAGCCATTCATTATCAGTTCAGAGTACTGCCCTTTTGTCTCACCACACACCCAGGGGGTTTACCAAGTGCATGACAGTAGTGGCAGCTCACTTCAGACTGCATGGATTCCAGGTGTTTCCATATCTAGACAACTGGCTCATTTCCACCCCGACCAGGCATCAACTATCCAGGGCAAGAGACAGCATTCTCCAGATATGTCTCTGTCTAGGGATAACCATAAACTATGAGAAATCATATCTAGAGCCTTCTCAAAGTTTAAACTTTATAGGAGCAATTCTGAACACAAAAGGGAAAATAGCCTCACTCCCTCCTCCAAGGGTGGAGACAATCAGGTCGCAAGTCACAAGAATAATATGTAGCAACAAAATCTCAGCTTGGCTGATTCTTCAGGCTTTAGGTTCCATGGCAGCGGCAATAACACTAGTTCCACTGGCCAGATTTCATATGAGAATTCTGCAGTGGCTGTTATTAGCACAATTGTCTATCCTTCAACAACCAAAGTTGACTCAAATAAGGATCACCAATATCTGCAAAAAATATCTCAAATGGTGGATTTATTCAGATCAGATACTACAAGGTCACCCATTTGTTCTTCCCCAGCCCAAGGCCATAGTGACCACAGATGCTTCCCAGCGGGGGGGGGGGGGGGGGGGCACTTTCTGGGAAAAACAGTACAAGGCACTTGGTCCCCCACAGAGGCCAATTTGCATATCAATGTTCTAGAGATGACAGCAGTGCTTTTAGTGTTGCAGGTTTTCAAAGATGCTCTTCTCCTAGGAACAACTGCAATTCAATCAGACAACAGGTCAGTAGTCTGGTATATCAACAAGCAAGGAGGAACCAGATCCTACTCCTTGTGCTGAGAAGCTCTCAGAGTGTGGCAATGGGTGATCTCTTTCAACCGCTTTCTCATAACAACGCATATTCCAGGGAAGTCCAGTGTGATAGCAGACAAGCTGAGCAGGTGCATTCTTTTACCCCATGAATAGTCCCTCAATCAGAATGCGATGAAAAGGATATTTCATTGATGGGCTCAGCCTTGCTGTGAACTTTTCACCTCTCCCCTAAACAAGTGCAGCAACTACTTTGCCCTGATCCTCCCAAGTGGGTAGTCACTGAGGGATGCTCTTCTTCACAAATGGCCCCCTGACCTCCTTTGTGCCTTTCCCCCAACACCATTAATTCCAAAGTTTCTACAGAAAGCAGTCATGTTGAAGAGCAAAGTAATCCTCATAGCACCATATTGGCCTCGACAGATTTGGTTCCCCTTCCTATGGCCTCACTTACTTCATCGACCGTGGATTCTGAATCCAACTCCTGATCTCCTGTCTCACCAGATGGGCATGATTCATCCTGACATATCCAGTTACTGGCTGACAGCCTGGCTTCTTCAATTCCACTAATAGCCAGCCTATATTCTCCTCTCCAGTCCGGCATATACTTCTGTCTGCTCATAGACCATCTACCTGTAAGCTATATACCAGTAAAAGGAAAAGATTCATTCACTGGGCTTTACAAAATAATAGCAATCCCTTCTCTGGTCTGATTCATGAAATTCTTAATTTCTTAGGCCAACCTTTCAATGAAGGTTCCTCTTCATTGACTATCAAAGTCCAGTTAGCAGCAATATCCAATTTTTACATTGGTTTCCAAGGTTCCTCAGTTGCTTCACATAAACTCTGAAAATCATTTTTGAGAGGAACTTTCCTTTAAAACCCCCATATAAAGATCCAGCTCCCCCTTGGGACCTAAGTTTGGTGCTGCAGGCTATTATGCACCCCCCCTTTTGAACCAGCAGCTAAGTGTGATCTCAAATTTCTTTCATGAAATACTATCTTCTTAGTAGCCATAACTTCTGCAAGAAGAATTTCAGAAATTCAAGCCTTACCTCCCAAACCACCATACCTGATTTTCACAGAGATAGAGTATCTCTGTACTAATCCAACCTTTTTATCAAAGGTGGTATCAGAGGCAAATATCAATCAGTCCATCAATTTACCAGTATTTTTTTTCCAAAATTTGAGAACAATGATGAGTACTTGTTATATTTGTTAGATGTTCACAGACAATTGATTTTTACCTTCATAGAACCAAGGATTTCAGGAAATCTGACCAGTTATTTGTTTCTTTCTCAGATGTTAAATTGGGTAAACCAGTAAATAAAGTAACCCTGTCCTGATGGCTTACTACTTGCATTACTTTCATTTATGACCACTTGGGTATGGCATTGCCAAAACTGTTGCAAGCCCATTCTACTAGAGCAATTTTTTTCTTCACATGTTTTTCAAACTAGGGCCTCTATGGGTGAAATTTGTGCAGCAGCAACCTGGGCTACTCCTTATACCTTTGTTTCTCACTACAAATTGGATCTGGTCTCCAGGGGTAGAGCATCATTTGGTTCAATGGTGTTTTGGAACATCCTTCCTTGAGTCCACCCAGGATATAAGGTAGTTGGGGACTCTGTCCCAAAAGTTGAGGATAGAATGAAAATTGACAACATCAGATAAAGAAGTTATGTACTCATCATAATGTTTCATCTATGTTGTCCGTTTTCATTCTTCCTCAACTAAGTCCCCCCCCCACTGGCACCCTACCTTTGAACTCCTAAATGAGCGAGAAGTCTTAGGTGGGAACTTACCTTATACTTAGCTCCAGGTATGGTGTTTCTGAATACTTCTGATTTTTTCACTTATTTCTATTAGTAACCAAGATCTTAAGTATTTAGGAAGGGTGCATTATGGGTAAGGTTGAATTCTGAGAGTTTTTTTAGTTGCCACAAGCTATTTTAACAGCCGAGTGGGATCCAAGGGATCGGATCCGAACCTATAAGCTGAGGAAGAATGAAAATGGACAACACAGATAGAATGTTATGGTGAGTACATAACTTCTTTTTAGAGATTACCTGCACAGTGATGGATTTAGTGTAGAAAATCTAACTCCGATAACATCACAGCATGACTGAATAATGAATCCCCAAATTAAGGAGAAACCAGTGGAGCAGGTAACATCTCATCATTTGACCTATGAAGACACTTTGGAGCCTTCAGTAGGAAACCAGTAAAAAAGTTCCATTGGAGTTGCACAGCAAGGGAAGGAACAGAAAACTGTGGCAACTCTGACACAGTCAATGTTGTGGAGTGATAGGCCAATGAGTTCTCATGTAAAAGAGCAATGTTTGAGCAACGGATGACACAGGGTGAAACTGAAGATAATATGGCACAGGAAGTTTTTCTGGAACTTTCTGTAGAATGCTTGCAGGAAACGGAGAACAAAGAATGTGCTCTTAGTTTAAAAGAAAAGGATCTAAGGGAAGAATTGCTTGATTTAATACAGATGGATAGACATATTAAAATCAATGAAAGAAATAGACTAGAGAATGTCAATAAGATCCAAAATGTTAGAAGTCTGATAAAACAAATGAACACAGTAATCAAGATTGTTCATAGAAATTCATGCTATATAAAAGAAGTAAATAGGATATATTACTGTGCAGCTAAATTAATAATAAAGTCTTACAAAAAAAACAGAGGGCAATAAGGGAAAAGAAGGGGAGAAATCAAATGTCATCATGGAAGTATCAACTAGAGAAAACTATAAAGCAATTAAGACAAGAGGTGTCACTGTTAGAAGAGTATAGAAGAGGGAACAGATCATCAAAAATCCTCAGGAAGATAGACGTGATAAAAGCAATGCACAGTATTAGAATAGATCAGGATCTATTGTACAGTATTACAAATAATAAACTAAAGATATCAGCACAGGCAGAAAAACTTAGAAGATAAGCAGATAAATATAAAGGAAAAGTACAAAATAAGCAATTTATTGATGACCCAAAAAAGGTTTATAGAGAATTGGGAAACAAGGCAAAAGGAAAAGAAACACATTTTAGAGAAATATCTATGAAGATCCCGTGGAACATAATAAAGATGCTGAATGGATAGAAGAAGTAGACGAAAGAATAAGTTCAAATGTGCAGGATATAAAATGGGATGAAGTAACGGTCGGAAAAGTTGAAACAAAATTAAGAAAAGCTCCTAACTGGGAAGCCCCAGGGCCAGATGTGGTATCTAACATCTGACTAAGAGTATTAATAACTTTACATGAAGATTTAGCCATGAGTAAGAACTATTTATATGCACACCCTGAACAGACACAAACCTGGTTAACAACAAGAAAAATGATTCTTCTCCTTAAGAGTGAACCTTCAAGATATTCTAAAAACTATAGACCAGTACCTTGCCTTTCAACACTGTATAAACTATACAATGGAATTTATAGTCATGTAGATGAAAACTTCATCATGGCAACCAAACAAATTGGTAACAAAAGAAGGTCATATGGAACAAAGGATCATTTGTTGCTAGATAAAGTCATAATGGAGAATTGTAAAAAGAAGAAGAATCTAAATATGGCATGCATAAACTACAGAAAAGCATTTGACAGCATCTCACATTCATGGATAAAGGAGTGCTTACAAATGTATAAGATACACTCTACTTAGATTGATTACATTACAGTAACCAAGAAACAGTGGCAAACCACTTTACAGCTAATCCATGATAAAGGACAAATTATTATTCCAGGGATAAAAATTCAAAGAGAGATATCCCAAGGTGACTCTTTGTTTCTCTGACAGGTCCCTACTCCAGGCCAGCAATCAAGAATTCTCAATCCATGCCACTGACTCTAAGAGCAAAGACAGATTTACACAGTATTTTCAGATGCAGATCCCTGCACTAAGCACAATTTCCCTTAAGAGCACACAGGGGCACGCTCCAGACCTGGGGCCAAACTCCCTTTCTCTCTCTAGACCCACACAAATCTCCCCACTGACCACTTTGGGGATTTGTGTCCCTGTTCCCAGTAGCTGACACACACACTTAGATATTTGAGTTTGACAAACACACATACACACATGGGAAAAGCTGGTACAGATTTACTAGCTGTGTCCCTTTCTTCCCATCTCTGAAGTAATCACGCTGCCATCAGACAGCTACACTAAGGCTCTTAACAAAGGGTACCCAATTATATTGTGCAAAATTAATGCTAACACAAATGGTAGAGCATGATCAAAGCAGCAAGGCTTTCAGGAGTGGTGACAGTGTCACTAAAACAAGCATAAGTACTCCCATGATGTTAAAAGTATTCTCTAAAGTACCAGACACAGTGAAAGACATTAAATTATTAAATGGTAAGTAATAACACAGAAAAACAGGAGAATACTGAATACAATAAACAACAGAGTTTCAACCAAAGAGATATAAAAAATAATACAGTTGGACAGTTTCTCACAGATGCAGAAAACAATACTAAACTATTCTCACTAAATGTCCCTGACTAACTAAAGAATTACTGCTCCCTGACTACTTACTAAAGCAAGGCAAGCTGATGTGTGTTTGGTGTCTTACTATAGCAAAAGCCAGATGTCTGTCTCTGTCTGCATGGATGTGTGAGATATATATCCTGTCAGAAATCTTTCCTGTCAGATTTTAATGTGCTGTTACAAGAGTTCCAAAGAAACCATATGCTGATTAGAGGATAACATCACCTCTGGTCACCTGACTCTGGTACAATACACACACAGAGCTTTGCTATGATCTGTGGCAGCATCTGAAAGTTATAACAAAATTTCAAACTTTCCACCCTTCCAGGATTCTCTGATAAACATACACATTTCATCAGTTACAACAGTACAACTTAATATACATGCATGGTTCCTCTTCATAATCGCAAAATACTGAAATTTCGGATTTCAGTATTTCACGACTATAAAGGCAAATTTTTAGAATGTCAAAAGTGCATAATCGCAAATTCAAATATTTCAAATTCGTGGTTATGGCTTTACTTTATGCGACGTGCACTGATTGGTTTGGATGTTGTTCGGCGTAGTGTATATATTTACGTGGAATGTAAGATAAGTGAGTGTTTTGTAAGGGTTTTGGGTGGGAGTTTGAGTGTATGTGAGATTGTAAGTTGTATGTGTGGGTTAGGGAAGGAAGGTGAATGTATGAGTGTGTAATTGTTGGATGTGTTGGTGTTTGTCTATGTGTGATGTGTGTGTGTGTGTGTGTGTGTGTGTGTGTGTGTGTGTGTGTGTGTGTGTGTGTGTGTGTGTGTGTGTGTGTGTGTGTGTGTGTGTGTGTGTGTGTGTGTGTGTGGGTGTGTGTGTGTGTGTGTGTGTGTGTGATGTACTGTGTAATATCTGGGTATGAGTGTACTGTCTTTTACTGTTAGTGCGATCTTGGAATTAGTATATATAAGTAGGGGGGCTGTGGGGGGTGCAGGTATGTGGATGTTTGGTGTTTTGTTTTTGTGTGTTTATTTGTTTTGTAGTGCGGGTGTTGTGGTTTATGTATGGTATGGTGTATGCTGTGTATTCAGGATTTGTAGTTTCCGGATTCTGAAGGTTCGGTGTTTTAAGGTTTCACCTTTATGGTTGCGAAATACTGAAATTCGAGATTTCAAAATTTCACGATTATAAAGGGGAACCACATGCATACATTCTTTCTGTCCAGCAAAACCTACTGTTGATGTATTTTTTTACACAAGTAACTTTATAAACATATACTCAAACATCTGTACAAATCAGTGTGATAGTAAAATAAAATAAAATCCTTTACAAACCTCCAGCTAGCTATACTAGCATATATACATCTGTACTCCCCTAGTCTCCCTGGCACAGATGGCTATACCTCATAACATCACATCTCTCCCACCTCCCCTTTTAAAACTCAAACTAGTTTTTCAAGTGACCTTGGAAAAATACTGTTTGGCAGACATGGGCCTGTCTGGGAACACATTAACCTATACCCTGTCTTGACAGCCCATCTGCATCGGCATTGCTGACCCCACTATGATGCTGCACTGTCATATCATATGCCTGCAACGCTAGGCTCCACCTTAATAACAGCATTGTGCTGGCTGGCTCAATGTATCCATGTTAAGGGATTGTTGTCTGTAACCACAGTGAATTTCCTTCCATACAGATAGGGCTGAAGTTTCTGTAGCGCCCATACTATGGCTAAACATTCTTTTTCTACAACTGCATAACATTCCTTCCTGGTTTTGAGTTTAGGGCTGAGATACATAACTGTGTGCTCTTCTCTCTCTCAGGAAACCTGGCTGAGTACAACCCCCCCCCCCCCCCCCATGGTTTGAAGCATCCGGCTGTACAACAAATTATTTGCTGTAATCTGGACTGGCTAGCACAGGGGGTCCACCCAAAGCACCTTTAAGCTTTTGGAATGCCTGCTCACAGGCTGAGGTCCACAATACCCTATCTGGCCTGTTTCTTCTTGTCAGGTCTATGATCACCAGATCCCCCTCAGACTCGTCTTGTCATCCGCTGCAAATGCTCAACAGCATAGGCTCCCTATCACAGTAAGGCTTCATCATGTTAACATGATGATTTGTGCCCCTGCTTTCTGCCTAGCAGGTTTACCATGTAATTAACATCACTAACCTATGAACCTATGAACCTAACCTTCCTTACCACTTCAAAGGGTCCCTCCCAAGCTACCTGCAGCTTATTATGTCTGACAGGAATGAGCACCATAACCTGCCATCCCACAGCATACTCTCAGGCTCAAGCATTCCTGTCATACCAGACATTTTTCTGCTGTTGGGCTTGTGCCAGTTTCTCCTGGACCAGGCCTATGAGTTCCTTAAGCCTTATTGTGAAGTTTAGGACATATGCCTCAACAGACTCCATGTGGGATTCACACTCACCCTCCCATTTATCATGAATCATATCTAAAGGCCCCGTCACCCGATGCCCATACAGCAACTCAAAGGGTGAAAAACCTGTGGATTCTTGGGATACCTCTCTGTATGCAAGCAGCAGATAGGGCTAATATTTGTCCCGCTCTCTCTTAAACTGGTCCTCAAATGCCTGTAGCATGGCCTTTAGTGTAGAATTTAACCTCTCCACAAGACTATTAGTCTGAGAGTGGTAGGGAGTGGTTTTTAGATGCTTCAGCCCACAGTACTTCCAGAGACAAGCCAGCAGGTCTGACATGACATTGGCACCTCTGTCAGTCAGTATTTCTCTTGGGAAATCTACCCTGCTGAAAATCTCTATCAAAGCATTTGCCACCTTCTTTGCCTCAATAGAGGACAGAGCCACCACCTCAGGGTATCAAGTAGCATAATCTACTACCACCAGGATATACTTCTTCTCTGTGGAATTTGGTGTACTCAGAGGCCCTACAATATCCATAGCTACCCTCTAAAATAGCTCCTCAATCACAGGCAAAGGTATCAAAAGAGCCTTGACATTGTCTCCTGCCTTGCTTATCTTTTGTCACTGCTCACAGGTCCTGCAGTACCCTGTTACAACCCTTGCAATCTCAGGCCAATAAAAGTTCTGCACAATACATCTCTTGGTATGCTTTATGGCCATATGACCTGCAAAAGGAATGTCATGGCCTATGGCTAGAAGTACCAGCTGGCAGGCTCTGGGCACTACCAACTGCTGTATTACCTCACCCTCTAGACCTCCCTTAGGGGTCCACTCTCTATACAGTAACGCTTTGTTCCAGTATATATTCTCCCCTTTTCCTTGAGAATCAGGTGCTTCCTTAGCTGCCTTCCTCAAGCCTCATAATGTAAGGTCCAGAAGCTGATCTTTCTCAACTCCCTTTCCACTGGAATCCTGGTCTCTTCTGACAGCAGTTCCTCACTCTCAACCTGGGTACCACCACTCTCCTCTGTCCTTACAGTCACCCTGTCCATGGGAACTTCAGTACCTACCAGAATCTGTGGCTCACTTTCAGGTTCCCTGCTACAGGGCAACTCACCTCCCTGAAATAGCCACCTCACCAGCTTCTGGTGTGGGGTCTATCTGGGTCTCCCCCAGGCTACCTGACCTACATGCCTGTCTCCAAGCCTAACTGAGTGTAACTGCATACACACAAGTTACTATGCCTGTCTCCAAGCCTAACTGGGTGCAAATGCATGCAACCAAGGTATTGCATTATCAAAATCACTCCATATCAAGACATCTGCAGGGATATCCTCAAACACACCTACCTGCTTGCTTCCTTTTACACCCTCCCAGTCAAGGTGAACACTGGCCAAAGGTATTTGGAATGAAGTCCCTATTAAAACTCTGACTGGTGTGGACTGCCCAAGCAAGTAGTGCTCCTCTTACACCACTGCAGGCTTCACAATGGTTATGTCAGAGGCCATGTCTCTCTCAGCAGTGGCCTGTCTTCCATCCATTAAAATAGGATGCAAACTTCATTGCTAATTTGGTACCCCTGTTATCTACAGACAACTTACCACTGGCATACTGTTATTCCCACTTGCTAGCTCCTTCACCTTTTGTTCCCTGCCTTGCCTCAGTGGACATTTGTATGCTACATGGCCCCTCTGACTACATTTCAAACATCTAACCCTTAGTCATGGCCATGTACCTGAACTAGTGGCTTCCCCTGTTGCTGATAAACTCTGTTGGGGTGGTTTAAGCTGCCCATCATGGGTTCCCTTATATCCATGTGCAGCACTGAGTATCCCCTTATTATGCAGTGATGCCCTGCTTGCTAAGTGGAGATCCCCTTTTCTCCCCAACTCATCTGCAGAGTCACACTACTGGTCTGCCAACCAGATTCTCATGTCCTCAGGCAAAGTGCTAAGAGATGATTCCCTCACCAAAAGGTCTGCCAGCCTTTCAAAAGTGGTGACCTGACACCCATTCACATTAGTGCTTAACACAGCATAGATTAGCACTAGGCTAACTGCCCTTGCGAGCCATTTTAAGCCTAGCCAATTATCCCTTGTGAGAATCAAACTCTGTACCTTGTGCTTGCAAGGCAAACACCTTAACCATTAGGCCATCCTCCCAACCCAATATAATCACATACACTTTCATCTGCCTTGCATCTATGCTCACAAAACTTTTTTTTTTTTGTAAGCTTCAGGTGTTGACTTAAAACATTCTGTTTTACTTTTATCATAGCTTAAACAGTCAGTATCAGACAATTTGCAGTTACAGCTTTAACATGAAGTAAGAGGGTCAAGAACTATATCCAGAGTCCCTGGTAACATTAGACTGTTTATATGCTCTTTCAGATACATGAACAAAACTATCAAAATCATACTCTTTCAGATACATGAACAAAACTATCAAAATCATCACCCTCTGTAAACTGTGGAAGAAATTTACTAACCTTTATTGCTTCTGGGGTTCGGTTATTCCCTTCTCCATTACCTCCATGACCATGCAGAAGAGTCTGCATCTCCCTCTCATGTTGATGCTGTTTCTCATTTTCTTCAGCCTTCAAATGCGGCAGTTTCTCATTCTGTTTGACCTACAAATGCCGCAGCCATCTGTTTTGTCTTTTCTTCAGCCTCCAAATGTTGCAGTCTCTCTGCTGATTTTACTTCTAAACGATTGACCTCCAGTTCAGGTCTCTTTAACTCCAGATGGATTTTTAAGTCCTCTGAGGAAGAGGTGAACTGTCCTGTTTCTGAAGACTGCACATCACCATCACCAGACTGGTTGTCTTCTGGGTTGCTGGTCCATGCTGCAGCTGTGACCAAGACTGAAATAATTTCCTCTTTAGTCAGGTTGGCAGTCACCAGTCCTTCGTCTTCACACACCTTGACTGACTGGTTCCTTGTCAGCTTGCTATAATTCTTGGCTGTCATCCTTGCCTGCTTTCCCTGACTAAACTAAATTAACAAAAATAAATACAACTGTTGTGAAAATGAAAGTCTGTATGTCTACATTGGGGTCTACTTCTAATGACCGAAACGCCGATTCGCCGACAGGGAAATAACCGACGCCAGAAAACCGACAACACACAAACCCGACAACGCGAAACACCGAACACCATAACACCGACACACTACACGTAAACAACACAGTACACTACAACACATATCCACTAGCCCTAACCCAAACCCTAACCCTAAGGTCCGACACTACCGCACACTCTCCCTACCTGCACCCTAACCCTAACTCACTTACACACCCCGAACCCCAAGCTCCGACACTACCGCACACTCTCCCTACCTGCACCCTAACCCTAACTCACTTACACACCCCAAACCCCAAGCTCCGACACTACCGCACACTCACCTATCACACACCCTAACCCTACATCCCTGAGTATTGCACACTTACCTGTCCGCTCCCTACTCCTAAATCCCTCACTATCGCATACTTACCAGGTCGCGCTTACACATTCCCCTTGTCGGTCTTCCGTCTGTCGGGATTCGAGCGTGTCGGTCAACTGCGTTGTCGGTAGTTTCGTGTCGGTTATTTCCCTGTCGGCGTATCGGCGTTTCGGTCATTAGAAGGAGACCCCTACATTGTGGCGGTTGACAGTACATAAACCTTCAATGACAACTGCTCACCAGCTATTGAAGTTCAGTTAATATCCCACCCAGCTGCTTCCAATATGTGACAGCTCCCTACTCTGGGCCAGCAATCAAGGAGACTCAATCATCACCCGTGACTCTGGTGAGGGACGGTCACTAACAGCAAAGATGGATTCGCACATTATTTTCAGATGCAGTTCTCTGGACCAAGCATAATTTCCCTTAAGAGTACACAGGCAACACGCTCCAGACCTGGGGCTTGACTCTTTCTCTCTCCAGACCCACACAAATCTCCCCACTGACTACTTTGGAGCATTGTGTCCTTGTTCCCAGTAGTTGACATACACAAACTTGATATTTGAGTTTCACACACAGACACATACACACCTGGGAACATTTTGTACAGATTTACTAGCTATGCCTCTTTCTTCCCAGACTTGGAGGTAATCACACTGCCACCAATCAGCTATCCTAAAGCTCTTACAAAGGGTACACAATTATGCTGTGTAAATTAATACTAACACAAACGGTAGAGCATGACCAAAGCAGCAAGGCTTTCAAGAACAGCCACAGTATCACTAAAACAAGCATAAGTACTCCCAAGATATATTCTCTAAAGGGCCAATCACAACAAAAGGTATTAAACTACTAAATGATCAATAATAAAATAGAAAACAGGACAATACTGAATACAATAAACAGAGTTTCAACCACAGAGATATAAAAATAATACAGTTGGATAATTCCTCACAGATACAAAAAACAGTACTAAACTATTCTCACTAAACGTCCCTGACTAACTAAAGAATTACTGCTCCCTGGCTATTTACTAAAGCATGACAAGCTGAGGTGTGCTGGGTGTCTTACTTAGCAAAAGCCAGATGTCTTTCTCTGTCTGTGTGGATGTGTGAGATATATATCCTGTCAGAAATCTTTCCTGTCAGATTCTAAAGTGCTGCTGCGAGGGTTCCAAAGAAACCATATGCTGGTTAGAGGATGATATCATCTCTGGTCACCTGACTTTGGTACAATATACTCAGAGAGCTTTGCTAAGATCTGGAGCAGCATCTGAAAGCTATAACACAATTTCAAACTTTCCACCCTTCCAGGGTTCTCTGATAAACATACATATTTGATCACTTGCAGCAATACAACCTAATATACATGCATACATTCTTTCTGTCCAGCAGAACCTACTGTTGATGCATTTTTTTAAAATAAGTAACTTTACAAACATATTTTTAACTCAAATATCTGTACAAATCAGTGGTATAATCAAATAACATAAAATTCTTTATAAAACTCCAGCTATCTATGCTGGCATATGTACACATGTACTGCCCTACTCTCCCTGGCACAGATGACACTACCTCATAACATCACCATTACCACTGCTCTTTTGACTTGCCTTTAACCCATTAAGCTGTCTACTTAATAGATTGGGTCATGACTACAATTTGGCTCCCAGAAAACTACAAAGTGTAAAGATGTCTCATCTTCTCTTTGTGGATGCTTTAAAACTGTATAGTTCATCAGATGTGGAACTAAAAGCACAACTGCAAGTGGTCAAAACTTTCTCAGATGATATAAGAATGTCATTTGGTGTTGATAAATGTGCAAAAGCAACCTTTAAAGCAGGAAAGCTGCAGCACCAAGAAAATGTCAGTCTTGGAATGGGATGTGATATAAAAGAACTAGAGCAAGAGGGAGTGTATAAATGTTTGGGAAATGTTGAATTATCAACAATAAAACAGGAACAAATGTGAATAAAACTTAGTAAGGAGTATTTTAGAAGACTAAAATTAATAACAAAAACACCTCTGACATCTAGGTGCAAAGTCCAAGCTATAAACCAATTTGATCTTCCTCTTCCAAGTTACAGTTTTGGGGTGATTGACTGGCCCCAAAAGGTATTAGATCAGTTGGACAGGAAAACCAGAAAAATGCTTTATGTTTATCAAATGACTTATAAAATTCAGTGTTTACCAAGATTTTGTATTCTCTGTTCTGAAGGAGGTATGGGCCTCCTTAAAATTGATTTCATATATCTGCAATTGTACGAATGCATACATATTTGCTGACCTCACAAGATCCAAACATAGAGAAAGTTTTAAAATATGAAGAGAACAAGTCTAAGATGACTTTCCTGCTTAGTTTAGCAGAAGCATATTGGTGTCAAGATGGAATGAAAATCAAACCAGAAGTAGATACAAATCAGACAGCAACTGAATGCGTCAAAAAACAAAAGAAAGAATATAAGCTGAAGGATCAGATGAGAGACAAGAAATTGGAAAATGCATAAATATAGTTGCAGCTACTGAAAACTCCTGGAACAACCTCATGTCAATCAGGATTTAATGCAGGAATGGTTAAAGAGAGGAGAATTTAAACCAAAAGATAAAAGGTTAATATTGGTGACCCAGGATAGTAGACTATGTACACATTGGTTTACAAAGTCCATTAAACATGTCAGAGAAACACACAAATGCAGGTTTTGTAAAACAGAATTGGAAACCACCACACATCTTGTTGCTGAGTGTAATACACTAATGGCAGAAGGCCTGTATACTGAAAGGTATAATAATGTGGCAAGACTGTTGTAATGGGAATTGTACAAACGTTATAATATTGAAGTAGCTGAGAAGCATTGGAAACATGAGCCACAAAGCATTATAGAAAATTATGAAGTTTATATCACATGGGATCACCCATTACCAACAGCTCAAAAATAGATGTGAGAAATCTAAATGTAGTAGTTCAGGAAAAGACGATAAAAGTAGCATTGTTGATTGAAATTGCTACACCCAGTGATTATAGTGTCTTAAATAAAGAGACACAAATTCATAAAATACCAAGATTTGCAGGCAGAAACAAGATAAAATGTGAAAGAAGGATACCCAGATGGTTCTAATAGTAGCAATAGCAATGGGTTTCATTTAAAAAGTCTGGGCACATTGCGGTTGCTGCAAAGAGAACTGTTGGCTAACATCAAAGATTGAAACAGTACTAATTTCATGAACTTTAATCATACTTCAACTTAGGAATGGCATCCATTCCCATCATGATATTAGAAACCTGAAATTCTTGAAGAAATTAAAAAGGGAAATATACAATTATTTTTGCTTGTTGTGTGGTACTTTTCCAAGTAAGAAGGAGTACTAAATGGCCTTTTGGACTTCTATGAAAACTCTGATGAATCTGCCCAGGCCATTTCACAACAGATTTCTAACATTATGAAAAGCACTCCTGCGGTGGTATAGCAGTAGCGTTGTTACCTCACAGCAAGAGGTTCTCCCGTTTGATTCTCGGCTTTGCTTGGGAGTGCCTTCTGTGTGGAGTCTGCATGTCCTCCCCGCAGTTGGGTAGCATTTGAAAGACATGCGTGCGTAAATGGGCGTGCCTTCGTTGAAGGTTGGGTGTCAAGCTGGCACCTCTGTATTTCGTAAAAAATCTACTGCCAATCATTAGCGGACCAGAGTTCTGCCATGGCGACCCCTTACTGGGAAAAAGCCGAAAAGACAAACAATGAAAAGCACTCCTGGCTCTGGAGCAACATATCAGCATATGAGTCTGATAATGCCAGAGTCAGCTATGGCAATAAATGTGGGGTGTATACCAGACTAAAAGAAAAGTATTTATCATTCCAGAAAGCTAACTGTGGTGCCCACATCATTCATAACACAGCTAAAAAAGCTGTCTCACAGCTACCAAACAAAGTGGAAGTCTTTGTTGTAAAACTGTTTAGTTATTTCACAAGGATCAGAGATTTGAAAGACTTCTTTGAGTTCTTTGGCACTGAATTTGAAAATCATGCAAGGCACATACCAATTAGGTAGCTGTCACTCCTTCCAGCCATTGAGAGAGTACACAGAAATCTCCCAGTGCTGCAACCATATTTCATGTCCCAGGGAGAAGAGGAGACCCCCCCCTCATGCGCCTACACTGCCCCAGTGCCACTTGTACTTTCTCAGTGTTCTTTATTGACTTCAGTGAGCACATATTTATACAGAAAGAAGCAACACTTACTGCCATGGAGACATTTCCAGTGACGGTCTCTAAAGAAAACATTGCAGACAAGAGATGAAGATGCTTTCTTTGGTGGGAAACATAATGCATTTATGAACTCATTAGACAGCACTTCTTTTAACAAGCTGAAAAGAGACTTCATCATAATCCCAGAGACAGCAATCAAGTACTAATAAAATGTTTCTTTTTTAATTTTAGAGATAACTACTTTTTTGCACTGTCAAAGTTATCTTTAATTATGCCCTTTGCATTCAGTGATTTTGTCAGTGACCACTGCCCTCAGCCTGCAGACTGAAAGTGACCACTGTCTTCAGTGTGTAGGATACTGATGTACTGAATGTAACCACTGCCCTAGGTCTGCAGGGCACCGATATACTGAATGTGACCACTGCTTTAGGTGTGCAGGACACCAGTATACTGAATTTGACCACTACCCTCAGTCTGTAGGACATTGAGGCACTGATCTTGATTGCTGCCCTCAGTCTGCAGAATGAATGTGGCCACTGTCCTCAGTCTGCAGGATACTGATGTACTAAATAGGACTGCTGCTGTCAGTCTGCAGGGCACTGATATACTGAATATGACCACTGCCCTCACTCTGCAATCTGAATGTGACCACTGTCCTCAGTTTGCAGGGCACTGATGTACTGAGTGTGACTACTGCTTTCAGTCCATAGACTGAATGTGGCCACTGCCCTCAGTCTGCAGAGCATCGAAGCACTGAATGTGACCATTAACCTCATTCTGCAGACTGAATGTGACCAGTGCCCTCAGTCTGCAGGGCACTTATACTGAATATGACTACTGCACTACCCTCATTCTGCAGACTGAATGTGAAACTTAGGGCACTAATGTACTGAATGTGACCACTGCCCTCAGTTTGCAGAATGAATGTGACTGCTGCTCTCAGTCTGCAGGATTCTAATGGAGAAAGTTTTTTTTCCAGACTATTTTGCAATCAAATCCTTTTTCCAAGAATTGTGCACCACAGATTTCTCAATAGGGGAAAGGTGGCTAAAGATTTTCAGAAAAGGATCTGAGCTGACTACACTATACCCAGGAATTGCTAGGGTATTGTCAACACCAGCATCAACTGTGTTTGCAGAGAGAGTTTTTTCCTTTGGTTAAAAATAAATGGAGAGATGTGAGAAATTTTTGAAGTGTGGAGTTGTTAAGAGCTGAGCTAATGATATCTATAAATTGCCAGATGAAATGCAGTAACTTATATTCAAGCATCTTATCAAACAAGACACTTCTTGCAATCAAATAAAATGAAAAGTACACGTTTAAACTGAAGAAATAAATGATTTATTTTAATCTGCCTGTTTCTAATTATACAGCACTGTAAATGAAAGCATGCTGTGTTGTGAAATATGTGTGTTCAGAATATGAAATTGATGTGAAAAATGCTTTGGTAGTACATTGTGTGCAATATGTAGAATTTTGTTTATTTGTATTAAGAATATTTCCTTATGGTCAGTGCACAATATGAAGAATTGTTTTTAGTTTTCTTGCTTAGAATAGTTCCTTATGGTGCGTGTGCAATACCTAGATTTTTTTAGTCTGTTGCTTGTGCTGAGAATATTTCCTCATATTGTACAATATGTAGAATTTTGAGTTTTTTTTCTTTTTTAACAAACAATAAAAATATTCACTGTTGTAATTGCATATGTAGTAGTTTTTTTGCAATAAAGTTTAATTTTCAGTGTTCTAGCTATATATCATGAGTGTAATGTGTGCATAATGTTTTTTTCCAGTATAGCTGCATTTTTTTCAATTATAGCTGCATAAATTAAATGGCTTGTAAGGGGGATTTCAGGGGTCTATATTAGATCATCAAAACGGCAGAATTTTGAATGATCTAATATCGAACCCAATATCGCGAACGCTGAAAACAGCGAAGCTGCACAAAACCGAATTCTTTCCTAGGGAAAGAATTTGGTTAGCCATTGTTGTGGCTTTGCTGTTTTCAGCGATGTGGTGGAAAGTTACGGGTTGGGTTAAGGTAAGTGTGTGATTGTGCGGAAGTTCGGGTTAGGGCGCGGGTTGGGTGAGTTAGGGTTAGGGCGCGGGTCAGGTAAGTGTGCGATTGTGTCAGAATTTGGGCTTGGGGTGGGTTAAGTGAGTTAGGGTTAGGGAACAGGTAAGGTGAGTGTGCGATAGTGAGAATTTGGGGTTAAGGGCAGGTTAAGTGAATTAGGGTTAGGGTGCAGGTGAGGTGAGTGTGCGATAGTGACGGACCTTAGGGTTAGGGTCTGGGTTAAGGTAAGTGGATAGATAGTAGTGTATGTGCAGTGTAGTGTAGTGTTAGATGTAACCTTTAAATGTATGTGTGTGGATTGCTGCTTTTTAGTGTGCTTGTGGTGTGTTTCTCGGAACAGCAGATTTTTTCCCCTGGGAAAAAAAATCACTTTTGAGGTTTTGATATTGTTAGGGTTCAGGTTTTGCAGTTCAACGTTATGGCATTCGATAATGAGCTGTTTCGATGATCTGATATAGACCCGGAGTTCAGAATTCTGTAACTTCACACTGTCATACCCATAACTGCATCATCTCTTTCACCGCTCCCATCATGATTTTGTGTGCCTCTACCCATGATCACACCAAGTGAAGTCATATATTGGCCACAGCCCCATGACCCACTTTGGCCTGCTGAAAAGGTAGCAACCCTAAGTGTTACTAGTTATAGCAGAAGTACAAAGAGAGCTGTTAAGTGTGCTCATTAGTTTGAAGAAGTCAGTAAAGCTATCAAGAGGTCACTAATAGGAAAGTCCCCTAGCCATGCCTACACAGGGCTGTGATGGGTCTTCTGTGTTACAGCTTGCGGCTACTTTTTCAATTTTATTAAAAATATGAAGGCAATCATCCTACTGCACATTCCTATGTCATTAAAGTTCTCCATAAAGCTGGCAAAGATTCATCCAAAGTCCAGATGTATTGCCCAATCTCCCTTCTTAATGCATATCTTAAAATATATCCTTGGCTATTCGCAGAATGTTTTAATGCTCCGATGCCTTCTTTTATTTTACTAACACAGGCTGGGTTTGTAAAGAGAAGGTCCAGTTTAGCATACCTGTGCACAATGAGAGCATCTATGCATTGTCTTAATGGGGTTCCAGAGCAAGCTGCAGCTATCATGACAGATTTCAGAAAAAAAACTTGATTTGATTTATTGCAAGTATCTGTGGTTAGTGATGTTAGATACGTTTTTTTCCTACCCCCTGTCAGCAGCAGTTCAGGCCTTATATACATACCCTTCTGTTATGGTCCACTCCACCTCCCTGTTGTCACCCCTAACTTTTATGATATATAATGGTGCCAAACAGGGCTGTTCTGAATCCACAAATTAATTTTAATGGCTACTAAACCTCTTTCCAGGTTGTTGTTGTATGTACCAGTGTTAATCTCTGGTTGGTTCCTCCTCAGGATAGATGCATAGATTCTTTGCTGGTGACAATATTGTCCCTATGCAGAGGCAGACTGAAAATGAATCCTAAATTTGTTATAGGATCTTGCTGTCTCATCTGGTCTTCACTTGAATAAGGACTAAAACTGTATTTTCTCCAGCAAATCCTCTGTTTTTCTTCATCAGATTTTCTGGTCTTGACCTTCCTCCTTGTGGTGCTCCAAACCACCCAAGCATTTGGTAATTATGTTCCATGTGAGCTCCCTAAAAATGGTCAAACTATATTTTAAGCCAGTATGGTATAAAGCCTTTATATGAGGTACACACGTGACATAAATTGTGCCTCCTTTTTTGGGAAGTGTCGCACTGATTAAGATGTTTCTGTCACTTCTACTTTTTTAATAATCCAACATATACAATTTTCTACTTGTATAGTTGTCTGACAAAAATCACAAAGCTGGTATCACAGTTTGTTTGGGCAGGAAGAAGGCAATGTATGAAATTATATGTGATACATGTTCCCACTGGGAACCTAGGACTGGGGAATCCAGATTGAGGTAAATATTCATTAGCCTTTACTCTTGCTCCCAACTCTTTAATAATAATGGGCATGGTCAGAGCTGGATCAGGGTCAAATGAGGACCAAAGCAGGGTCATGGATTAGGGCTCACTCGCAGCACCAATGCCCCACCTACCTTCGCAGTCATTCCGTGTCCCATTACTTGACTATTTCTCTCTGGCTACCATAAACACTATTCAGATCTGTCACTATGCATACTATTTCTTCATTTCTTCTACAATGATTACACATGTTTGCATTGAATTTTGTTTTATAGCATAAACACTGATAGCCATTTGATAAATAAAATAATGCAATCTTACAATGAAAACGGACTTATCATGAGCAACAGTAAACTTCACTGCATTTGAAACTTACATTCATTGAAAGTGCACTGAAACCCATATTCATTGAAATGTATCTGACCAGTGGGGGATTAAGTGTACCTTTGAGCTGTTTTCAAATCTTGAGCCCATGCACACATTTTTAGGACAATGCATAAATGTATGTGTTCTTTGATTCACCTTTCTGATTGCATTCAATTATATCCCTTGTTTAATACAGCAACACTTGAAGAGAGTTTTAAATCTGTAATTTTGAACACTTTTCCATTAAGCAGTAAATTAATATGTACAAACCAAAAATGAAAAAAACTACAGAGTTCAAAACATTCCAATCATAAGAGGCCACTCAAACTGCTGTCATTGTAATCCACAGATATCAGTCAATATGCACAATCTCTGCAGAAGTCATTGAATAATGCAGAGATTGTTGCTGCAAACAACTTTGCATTTCAGTGATCCATCTACAAATGCAGTGCCTGCTGTCCTTAAAGAAAAACATTGCCTGTGTCGCATTTAAAAAAAATGTTACGCTGGTGATGTGCAATAAGGAATGGCTGGCAAACTGACAACAGGCTCATAGTCACTAAGCTGGAGTACAGACCCCCCTCCCCCTCTCCCTCCCCCTCTCACCCTCTCCCTCTTCCTCTCCCCTCCTCTTCTCTCCCCTCTCCCTCTCTCCCGCCTCTCTTCTCCTCCCTTATGCTGCACCATAGTGTCCGCAATCAATCTATCTGGTGTGGGAGTGGAACTCACAGCCTTCTGCACCAAAAAAAAGCACTAGCTGTTGTACCACTAAAACTAACAATATATATATATATATATATATATATATATATATATATATATATATATATATATATATATATAAAAGACATTTAAGTAGCCCTGGTAATTGATGTCA
Source organism: Protopterus annectens (assembly GCF_019279795.1). NCBI lineage: Eukaryota > Metazoa > Chordata > Ceratodontiformes > Protopteridae > Protopterus > Protopterus annectens. The sequence continues at coordinate 1,694,130,390 of NC_056725.1, read as the reverse complement.
ATATTTAAGGTATTTGCCTATCAATAATTAAAGTTCAGGGTATGACTCTGAGCAAAGGTATATAGTTAGACAGTGCCCCCAAATGGGGGCATTACACACACACACACACACACACACACACACAAAACCATAAACACACATAGACACACAAATACAAGTTCCTGTGCACTTACTGTGCATGAGGAACTGCTACAGTTTCTGCCATCCTTAAAAATGTGTTACTCATATCAAATCTCCCACATGGATGTTCTCCTACTTCTAGGGTTTCTGTGGCTGTCTTTCTCTCCACTGCCAATTTGGCATCAAAATTTGAAGTGGAGATGTTTGTGTGAGTTTGCATTAGGACGTTGTCCTAACTCTATGGTTTCTGTGGCTCTGTGTTTACAGAAGCAATTTTTGGAGGGGCTGTGTTTACAGAAGATATTTTTTTTATATAGAATTAATTTTTTTTTTATAAGTAAAGTGGTCCTCCAAGCCCTAGGCAGCTTCCTAGGTCACCTAGTACTGAATCCAACTCTGGGCATAACTCTCTAATACTGTTCTGTTTAGAGCCTCAAATCTTAGACGCAGATTCATTGTGGGCTATAATTGCCCCCTTGGCCAACTAGTGTGTACATACAGTGAACTGAGGAGGTTATATGATGCCCATCTACTGGAGCAGACACAGCATACCTTTACCATGCATGGGTTTCCTGAAGCTTGGAGTGTACATACAGTGAACTGAGGAGGTTATATGATGCCCATCTACTGTAGCAGACACAGCATACCTTTTACCATGCATGGGTTTCCTGAAGCTTGGAGTGTACATACAGTGAACTGAGGAGGTTATATGATGCCCATCTACTGGAGCAGACACAGCATACCAACTTTACCATGCATGGGTTTCCTGAAGCTTGGCGTAGGTGCTATGCCAGTTAAAGAAGAAGTTTAGTAGAATAAAGGAATCATTTGGCTGGAGGATGTTCTGCAAACCATAAGTGGCAAAAAGCTTTTTTGTATCTTTAAGCATCTCTCAAGGGAAGTAAGGTCTACCATGCAGCAATACTAGAGATACCTGTATCTGAGGCACGCCATGATGTGTTCCAGAATCTGCATCACTATTTTCTCCATTCTGGGAAATGTGACAATAGTGTATAAACCCCAGGCCCTGCATATATGATGAGGATCAGGAATATACAGCATGCTGATACAGAGGCAGATAAGGTCCACCCAAGCTTTGTTTCATGAAAGTGTTCCTGACATCTTATCACAAATATAATGAGTCAAAGGGTGGGTCTTAAGAAAATGCATGGTAACACACGACTTTTTATTCTAGCGATGTTCTAAATTTATGAGCAATATTTAAATTTGCCCCTCTATTATTTTTGTTTTGATTTTTTTGTGCTAAGAAGTTGAGAGCTATGTCCTTTATACGAGACTGAAGTGTCAGCAACCCATCTCCATGGTGTGGGAATAGAACCCAAAGATTTCTGCCTAAAGGCAGGTGTGCTACCTGTTGGGCCACTGACACTAATTGTGGCAGAAAGGACAGTTTAACAAATGCCTTCTGACTTCTACTACATTTTTACTGCAAGAGCCATAGGACTTTCAGCCCATCAGGCATCAAGGAGAGCTGAAAACTGTTCAATGCAAGAGTCTCTTGTTGGCATTTTGGTAGAGTCCCATGGGTCTGTTTACATTTATCTATGCATCATTCAACTTTTTAGGTTCAATGTTATAACATTTAGTGCCGCTGATAAGTATGTATTGATTGCTAGCTTAGTGAAACTTTTTTTTGGGTGTATCAGTTTCACTGAGTTTCTTGGTTCAATAACACTGGTTGCAGAAAAAGAAACTGCATTCTAAAAGTATATTCCATTGGTCCAGTGAAGCAGATGCTACAGGTCCTTATTGTTGCCATGTTGTTTCTTAAACTTAGCTGGAAAAAAAAAACTCTCTGGCAAAGATATCTTCTAGTCAAATATTGTCTGAAAAGCAACACACACAGTATCCAAAGAACACAAGAGAAGATAAAACCTGTCTTGTAGGAGCCTCATTCAGTAACAAGCCTGCTGTATTCGGCAGGATCACAAGTAACACCAAAATAGGTAACGAAGGAAGTGCTGATTTAATCTTTTCACTGTGTAGAACTGACGTTAATGAAGTGTAACAGGCTCACTTGACTGATGAACTATGAATTTATTATGCTATGATGTACACTGTGGGAGAATGCTAACAGTGAAATAGCACAAAAAATCGCAAATCCACATTATACAGTAATAACAATTAACTTTGCCACAGAATTCATGATGTCAAATGTGGAGTGATTTTATGATCTGGATTATCCTGGCACACAAATGACGTTATGTCCAGTCATGTATTAACATTCCCATTTTGGAACACAACCCAGTCAATAGTGAATAATTGTAATGCAGATGTATTTGTATTGACTGGAAGAGAGCTGTAAATATCCTTTATATCCTTTATTTAACAAGACACACTCACATTGCTTTTGTTTTGTTTTGTTTTATGCCCCAAATCAAAAAGCAGTCAACACAATGTTCCTATGGAATTACCCTTACTGAGGGTGAGCTAAGGTGGCTTTAGTTGCATCTACCAACATACAAATAATTGACAGGGTGTTGCTTATCAACCAACAACCACCCCCCCCCCCAAAAAAAAAAAAAAAAAAAACATCAGCATGTTTCTTTGGGGCACTTCAAAGGAAACCATAGCACTGGTAGTTGGCACTACTGCCCTCCACTCCAGACACACACACACACACACACACACAGACACACACACACACACACACACACACACACACACACAATAACACGCTTATGCATGCATGCACTTACACATACACAGAAACACACACAAACAAACACGAGCTTGCGCTTGTGCACACAAATATATATGTATCTATTCTTCAGTAGAAGCGACCAGATTACACGAGCTCAAGCCTTGAGCTGGTATGGACCTTGAATTACCTCTACAGACACTCAATGACTAGGAATACACAGAGTTAGTAGTTTCACATTTCAGCACTCTTCTCATATCCACCATTATGGAGGTGATGTAAGGGCAGTACCCACTGATGACTCTCAGGTTCGACCTCTAAGAATTCACCAAGTATTTCAACCATGAAAGGCGAAAAAAAACCCAGGATGGTAGCACCAAGTCCATCTAGGATACTACTTCAAATATTGTGAAACAGCAAAAACAATGCACAATTATGGCACAGATTTAGTTTTGCCTGCAATTATTAAATGTAGATGAAAGACTGATGTCATCCAACTGACATTCACAGCTGCATACAGTAACATCTAAAACTATTGTCTTTTTTTGTTTCTCTTTACATTTGTCTGAGATTCATGGATCAAAACTCATAGCATAGCATAGTATTCTGTGTAACAACAGTAAACTAGAATAGTTTTCCAAGAATGCACTTCACTCAGACTTGGAGTACAGGGAGTGCACATAATACTCAAGTACAGCTACAGGTAATTTCTACAGCCTATTACAGCTAGTACTGACAAGCTTATAGTTATCCACTTCCAAGTCGAGCAACAATCAATGTTGCAGATCTACCATACCCTTACAATTATTGTCCCTTGGTCCCTTTGAATGGACAACTTGCAGACACACACACACACACACACACACACACACACACACACACACACACACACACACACACACACACCCTAGTGTGTGTCAGTATGTGATCACTGCACAGATAGTAGCTATCAGTCTTCATCCGCTCACCTCACACGAGTACAGGACAGTATCTTCCACCCCTCCTCCACGACTAAATGTCAGTACCTGAATATTATTTATACTAGAGCTGCCATCCACACACACAAACACAGTTGCAAGCATGCACATTCGTAAGAGTATCAGTATGTGAACACTGCACAAAGTATAACTAGCAACACTCCACACACACACACACACACACACACACACACACACACACACACACACACACACACACACACAAACAAAAACACATGTCAGTATGTGAACATTGTAAAAACTATATCTACCAGTTTTCTTCACTTGTCCCTCCATACCTTCCAAAAACACGTCAACCTCTGTTTTATCAAACAAACTAAGGCCGATGTGTGGTCTGTCATTCTTTTCAAGTATATCCCTAAAGGGATGATATTTGGCAGTAGCCTTACAAGCTAAACCTCACATTTGTTCCCTATCAGAAGTACAAGACCTGTAATTGCCAGTCCCACAAATGCAAAAAATAAAATGTGATTACCAAGGGAGTAATAGTGGCTATCAAAGTTCACTTCATAATGACTTGAAAGAGATTGTGAAGTGAGGGTCTCCCCCATTTCACCACCACCCCTTCTAATTATATGTACTAACTTCTAGAATGCGTCATCCAAGACTAAGGGAACTAGCCTCAGGTACCGTAATATTGGACAGTATACCTTTATCTTATTTATAAGCTGTGTCTGTCTGTTTTTGTTCAATTGCATTCCTCAAAATTCCAACAGGAACCCCTCAGATGTTCTGCAATATGCTGAATAATTGTGTACATTTTCAAATGTTTATGTGAATTTATAATGAAAAATTATATTTTGAAATATCCTGTGGTTTCTGATTTGTTCAGTATTTTCCATACTGTCTTCAGAAAACATATTCTGGCATCAGCTTCATGCAGTAAAATGAAATTTTCAGTAGTTGACATCACAGCTTTAGCTTGTAACTCAGATTTCTTGTACATGCAAATGGCATGTTGCTTTCTTGCAGTTTTATTTTTGCAGTTTATATCTGTAAATCCCAATTTTATCAGTGCATCATGTGACATAATTGCATGTGCGGGCTGCATGAGTGTGCTAGAATTTTTCAGGTAGAAGAATTGAATTTTAAAACAATAATCCACCTCTGTGTGGGTTCTGAAGAGGTACAAGGCTGAATGTGAAAACATCAAACCCAAAATATCGAATGGTGAAAATAGCGAAGCCCCGGAATATTGAAATCTTACCTAGGGCAAGATTTTGGTGGGCCGTTCTGTGGCTTCGCTATTTCCTCCACTGTGGTGTGAGAATTACGGACCTTAAGGTTAGGGTGCGGGTTAATGTAAGTGGATAGTTAGTAATGTATGCATGGTGTAGTGTAGGGTTGTGTTTTGTTAACTGCATGTGTGTGCATTAATTAGTTTGTGTATAGATTTGTAGGGTATGTGTGCGATAGGTACAGACCTTAGGGCTAGGGTGCGGGTTAAGGTAAGTGGATAGTTAGTAATGTGTGTAGTTTAGTGTGGGGTTGGGTTTTGTTAAATGTATGTGTGTGGTTTATTTATTTTGGTGTGCTTGTGTTGGGTGTATGTTTCTTGGAACAGCAAATTTTTTCCCTGGGAAAAAATTTGCAATTCTGAGCGTTCGCTGTTTTCAATATTCAAAATTCCAAGTTCGAACATATGGTGTTCGACATTTTGGAATTTCGAATATATGATATAGACCCGGTATATCAGGATTTACTCACAGCTGGTGTGGTTTGATCATGAGGGCAAAATCCGAGTGATTAAACAAAGCCAACTGTTGGTAAATCCTGATATACCCACAAACAGAAGTGGATTATTGCTTTTATACAATAATATTATTTAAAAAAGAAATTACTTACCATTCTTAAATAACGCAACTGTATAAGGGCACTTCTCTCTTCTTCAAAGTTGTCTTCACTAGGCTGAGGTACTGTGTATGCGTATGGGACTTATGTTCCCACGTTTGCACAGTACTTTGGTGCAGGAGAAGCAATGGAGAAAACAGAAGTTCTTTTGCTGTTTACTTAGTTTTTTTTAACTGTTAACAAATAGACATTTACAGGGACAGCACAAAAATATGAGGAAGATCAGGTATGTTTCTGTTTCAGTTTTGCAGAACATACATTATTTTTCTCATATTTTGGTGTGTCCTCTAGTATATGCCAGTAGGAAAGTCTATCCACTCAAAGGTAATTCAGCAGCTGGACTTTTTTCTGTTAGTATATGCTTGATTTACAATGGGCAGTCTGGCTGGGCTGTGCAATCAGGGTGCTCATTTCTGAATAGTAATGAACCATTAGTGTATAAAAATTATTACAATACAGATTCTGGTTCTAAATATACAGAAGTGCATAGCGAACACAAAAGCTGTGGTTAGTTATGCAGTGAAATAGAGATAAGCAGGGAATGAATACTGTAAAACCCCATATATGTTCTGAAAAGCAAAACAGTACAGCAACTTTATGTGCCAATTTTCAAGACACCGACATACAAGTTTATTACTTCAGCAAACAGGTCAGAAAGGACAGATTAACACAGCAGCTGTATGCAGAAAATGTATCACTACAATCTAATACTGGAAAGGAACTTCAGTAAATGATAGGAGATGGGGATCCAAACCTGGAGGCATTTAGGAAGAAACAGTAGAGGTAAGACAGTAATCTCAGCAGCAAATCAAAAGATGAAAACAAGATGGAAATTGATATATAAGGTAAAATGGTGGAATGAGTTAGCAGTTTCAGGTATGTGAGAGGGGTGGTTGAGAATCTGAATTAGGAGGTCAAAGCTAGAATCAGAAATAAAGTAGCCAAAGGACATAAAGTATTAGGTGTGGTATGTGTGACAGAAAAATGCCAAAGAAGCTGAAATGTAAGTTGTACACAACAGTAGTGAAACCTGTGTTTTAGTATGGGATAGAAACTCGAGCAGCAAAGGCAAAGTAGTTAGGGAGCCTTGATTTGCTGTAGGTGAAGTGCCAGAGATGGATAACAGGACACTCATGGTAGAAGAGATGAAAAAATGAAGATACCATAGCTGAAGCCATAATAGCCCAAATTGCACTAATGGTCAATGAGAGTGGATATGGTGGTTCAGACACGTGCAGGAAAACAGAAGACAATTTGGTACAGCCAATTTAGGAAAAGCAGGAAGAAGACAAGAGGAGATGAGGACACCAAGACAAGAGATGGAGTGACCACATAAGAAAAGATCTATGAAAGGTGGTTTTAACTGTCAAAGAAAACAAGAGAGTGGCATTGAATCATGAGAGCTGGCAACAGTTGACATGACAACCTGAACCCATGTAACAAAATTGGAAAAATCGGTAATATATATTTTACTTATGTATTTACTTAAATTTGCTTACAGGGTCGGTAGGATTGTATAGTAAAAATAATGTAGAGCAAATGAGTAAGACTATAAACTGCTGGCTTACAACTTGTATTTCACTCTGTACTCAGGGTTTCGATTCTGTTAGTCTCTGTTTATCTGCTGTGGGACACCAAGCAAGTCATCTAACCAGACAGTGCTCCCAGGTCATTCTTGAAAAAAGATACCTGTGCTTACTGGATTACGAATTAAAAAAGAAATATAGCATAAGGTCATTACTGTTTGTAAGCATAGTACTATAACTACATTGCACAAGAAATTGGTACAATTTACACATCATGTCACTCTTTGTACTTGGCGATAAAACACAGTAATTGCATTGTGGCCCCTTATGCATGTCTTATTCTGTATATTACTCTGATGTGCAACAACTCCCAAAATACACTGCCTGTGATGACATCGTACCTGTCATCCCATCAAGTCAAAGAATGTACATTGCCTGTGATGACATCACACCTGTCATCTCATCAAGTAAGCATACTACCAGTAATGTACAGCTGCATATGCTCTGTGCTACAGTGTTACATGGCTGAGATCTGAGCCTTCAGGATATTTACCTCCCTCTGGCATGACTGCACAATAAGCAAGTATAATTACCTTTTTCTTGCAGTATCATAGTGAAACACAAGGATAAGCAGCACTTTCAAATGCAAAATAAACACATGCTGTAACAATATATATGTCACAAATAGCTTGTAGCATACATTGCCTAACATAAAGCACAAGGTCAGTCCTTGCAAATGACATGACTAAATCTGTCATTAGATATATTTTGCAACTTGCTGTCCTGTTAGCATCACAAAGAAGCTGTACCTGGTATAAGTACACTAAAAGCTACATTCCATCATGGTTTGAATTATGTACAATTCATGTCCTAAAGCTGAACGAACACTATAGGACAGACAAAAAGTCATAAAGTAATGTCTGAATGCATCTGTCCTTGAAAAAGGACATTGCATTTGCTGAATGTGACATTGAATATGACACTAAAACACTTAAAATCTAACAGTGGTTTTACTATGCCCCTTGAACCTTCAAGTGTGGTGTGCCCTGACACCTTCGCAATTGTATATAGTAACTTGACATGCTATGTCCCCTGAATCTCCATGTGTTGTGTGCCCTGATGCTCTCCTTAATTGTATATACTAGCATCACATTCATACTATTGTACAGAAATATGCAATCCTGTAAACTTTCTGTACTATTTAAAGCTAGCATTGTACATTTGAACACTGACTTTTGTTTGACATTTGAATTACAGAATATAGTTTTTGTACAGATAAGACAATACAAATGTATAACAGGCATTGTTGTGATGGGGGCTATGACCTCTACACCCCATTATTTATATGCACTAAATAATGGTCATGTTCATGCTACCGCAGCTCCATGAACTGTGTTATTACATAAATACATTTTAATTCACTTTACCATTCAACTCCATTCATTAACTAAATTTCTTTATTTAACATTTGTTTACCAGGAAAGTCCAACTTGGAACACAGCCAATTTTCAGTGGATGCCCGGGGAGTAATGCACCAAATGGATGCCTTCAAAATGTGGGAGGAAACCAGAGCAATCCCACATAAATGCAGGGAGAACATGCAGACTCTGCACAGAAGGAACTCCAGTTGTGAATCGAACCATTAAACCTCTTGCTGTGAGGTGACAATGCTACCGCTGCACCACTGCGCCATCCAAATAGAGTCAATGGAGTAAATGGGGTTATCAGAACACATTGGTTCATTAAGAATGGACCTCAGAACATGTATTACAGTTATGTGTTAATGTACAGCTCTAATATTGTCTACCTACCCAAAAACATTAAACACTAACACTGTTTTAGTACTCTCTTCAAATAGTATAAGACATGCACCTAGTAAAGTACCCTCAAACATTGCGTGAGTCAAACACTTATGTTTTACATACCTAGAGAATGGATTTGGGAAACACAACAATTCATAGGCTGTTAATGAAAAGATGTGATCCATACATGTTTATATCAGTGTACAGATAGGAAGGTATTTAGATATATGTCCTGTTAGTAATATCAATCCTTACATTTATGAAAATGTGTCAGCCTATTAAATAAAAAACAATCACACTTCCACCTCCAATTAAGTATTTTCACTCTTTTTTTTTTTTTTTTTTTAGTTTCTCCAAATGTTTAGAGTTTGTAACATTATAGTCTTGTGTCAATACGTATCAACCATTCAGCTCAATTTTTTTCTGAACAGTGGTAATGTTTTAGAAAGTTTTTTTTTTTTTTTAAGTAACACGCATGCTCAGGGTTAGGCACCTCCCTGTTCCACCTTAGTAATGCCTGCTAATACTAACCCTTAACCCTGTCCCTATCCTTAACTTTGAACCTTACCCTAAAAAAACCTTTCTGTAACACTCCCGTTACAGAAGACAGCTCAAACACTCACCTCATGCATTCACACATGCACACACACCTACACACAGACACACACACACACACAATCACACACACACACACACACACACACACACACACACACACACACACAGACACACACACACACACACACACACACACACACACACACACACACACACACACACACACACACTCTAACCCACATGACACTAAATCTATCCCTTAACTGACCCTAACCCTAACCTTAAACACATATATACACACACACACACACACACACACACACACACACACACACACACACACACACACACACACACACACACACACACACACACACACACACACACACACACACACACACACACACACTCTAACCCACATGACACTAAATCTGTCCCTTACCTGACCCTAACCCTAACCTTAAAACACATATACATGCACACACACACACACACACACACACACACACACACACACACACACACACACACACACACACATACACACAAATGCATTAAACCTATTCTCTTAAATAACCCTTACCCTAACCCTAAAGCACACTCACCCACACACAGACTCACAGTCCTACCACAAAGTTAAGGTGCTCCATTTTATTAATGAATAGATGACAGGTATAATTTATTGACTAATTACTATCTAAAATCAGTATTCTATCATGGCTATAACACAAATATGTTAGCGTTCCAAAATTATTTAATGGTGTATAGCTATACCTTTTTACTATAAAATAAAGTGACAAGAATTACTTTTTAAGGTAACGAAGTAAAGCTATAATAAAATGTAGATTCAACAATTTTTATGTTTCTTTTCTTTCAAATTAGGTCAATATACAACAACAAGTAGTCACTTATGACTCAAGATCTTTATTTTTTGTTTTGTTTAAAATAGCAAGGTCAATGCACAGCGATAATTATAAATGAGGAAAGTAGCCAATGATAACTGAATAATGTCTATATAGCAAATGTGTACCATGCAAGAGAAAAAAACACCTCAACTATATCAACAGAAAAATCAGTGTGCCGTATACATTTTGTTTCTAAGCTACCCGTTTCTTACCTCACTAATGGATTCCTTTGAGCAATTTCTGTTCTTGTATTAAACAACTTTTAAAATATACATCTAGCTGTATGTAAAGAAAATAAAAATTCACCACTCAGGTGTTTAGTTCTTCTCAAATCCCTCCACAAGTATTGTCAAAGGAACATGAACAACATATGTGGTGAGCTGAAACCTGAATTCCTTTTCATACTGTAGCTAAGTGTATACTCTTAGGCTAAAGTCATATCCCTGATGACATCCACTGCATTTAAACATTTCCTGGATACCTAATACAGTTTCAGCCTCACTGAACACAAGCCTCCTTACATTGACACTTAAGGTGCCATTCATCTAGCAGCAGTGATCCCACTTGTCCCATATAAACTGTCAGTGATATTTTTTCAGCATTTATAAGAACTTCCCACAAAGCCCACTACAGTAGCCTGTCACAGTCGCACTAATATCACTTCACAATTGCACCAGAAGTACTCATTTCATCCACTGTTAGTAATCCCATTAGTAACACTGTGGTTCTCCATGTCTTGTATTGAAAATGCCCTTGATGTATTTGCGGCCCTATAAAATAAAGAAGATGTTTATTACTGCCTCCTGTTCTAACGTCCACCTCTTCCCCATCACCACTATTCCCCACCTCCACAGGCTCCTACCTGAAGGCGTCATTACTTGTCCACAATTGGATCAGCCTGTTCATTCTATGGCATGAGAGACAGACATTCCCAAGTGAGGTGAGAGTCCTACAGTACATTGGTTCTTGCCCAAGGAGTTTTATCACCCCACTCATTCCACAGTGGCAAGAGCTGGGTGATAGGGAGCAAGCCAGCTAGTAAGAACCGTATAGTGGTCTACCTCTGGAGCTGTGTCCCTTTAGCAGCCCCCCCCCCCCCATGAGCTCCACAGTGCTGCCTATCACCTGTCTCTGCACTTACGCTAATCCCTGGGCTGCTATATGCACACTTTCTCTGCTTATGACAGCATGTGTTCAGTGGGTGCTTCACCCATTAGATGTCACCCAAGTGGTGGGCCAGAGCCACATCCCTCCCTCAGAATGGGCAATCTGGCAGTGGCCACTCACTGCCATTTTCCTCAGTGTCCCCATCACCAATGCCACTAACTGAACATGAGTTTTTGTTATTTCAAACTACCAATTTCAGTAGAACAGGTCTTCCAATCATATGTTAGAGTTGGCCAATACAAACTCTCTCCCCATACAACTGTAAACAAAAAGCAAGCCAACACCAGTTTTCATCAGGTTGGCCATTACAAACTATCTCCCCACCCAGCTGTAAACAAAATGAAAGCCATCACCAGTTTTCCTTAATTAATTACATAGAGCACAAACCTGTGTTTTAACATAGTTTTAGTCAGTATTTTTTGCCTGCCTTAACTTTTGATTAAAGTGTCATTCCCTCTCTCCCTATAGCATTTCTAGCTAAACAACTTAGGTCACTTACCTTCCTGTTCCATACTCCTTACAAGGAGGTAGAAGATATATATTTTTCTTTTCCCCTCTGATTTTTTGTAATAGTTGACTGCTGCCCAAGGGTTGGCCTGCTCAGTAGTGCTTTGCTTCTGTTCTCTCCTCATCATTTTCACCCCCAACATCATTCTTTTATACACAAACATTACCCTATTCCCCCTAAAACAGGTATCAACAGCTCCTCCTATTCAATGTACCCTCCCATTCAACCCTCCTCCTCCTAGCAGGGGTGTAGCCAGTGAAATCCATTTTGTATCACAGATGTTTATTGCTAACCCCCCATCTACCTGGCATTTAAAAAGTGGTCATATCACTTGAGCTCTTGCCCCATCCCACCCCAAACTTAATATGTGTAACATTTTCAGCTGCTCAGTCAAAAACTATTAGAGGTATTGTTTTTACATTTGCAATCCTCTCTGTATGCAAGCTCTATACATGTTTTTAGAAGCATTAATCTAGATTGTTATAGACATAATATGGCTGGATAAGGCACCAATATTTCTAACAGGTTTAGAAAAAGATTGTACTCTTTAGAGTACAAAGAATATGCCTGGCTACACCCTTGCCCCTTAGCATACTCCTGACTGGTCACTTCCATATCATTGCCTCCATAAATATTGCATTGCATCTTAGATATTTAATTCTAATCAACCTACATACTATGCTTGCAAGTTTGTTATCTCTTCATCAAACAATGTTGCCCACAGGACTCCTCCTTAGTGTAGAAGTACACTTCACCTCCTGCCACCATAAATTCACCTATGAGACTTTGCACCGTGCCTTTAATGATAGATTCATATGGTGAAGTAGATAAGAACATCTGTGTTTGATTTTTTTATGCTCATTTTTAAAGCTATGGGATTTGTGATCCCCTCAGCAACAACTTGGCATGCTGCTTTTACTTTCAAATTAATCCCATACCTCTGCATCTAAACTTAAAAAAAATCAAACACAAATGATTTTACCACTTCACCGTATGCGGCTATCATTAAAGCTTAGTGGTGACATCCATCCCAACCCTGGGACAACTCATAAATCCCAACCAGAAATAAGTTCTTTACCCCAACTATCCCACCTTTATCACCTCGGATCACAAACCTTCAAGGACTACAACTATTTCACATCAATATCAGAAGTATAAGGAACAAAATCCCAGAATTCCATGCTTTGATGGCAATACACTACCCTGAGACCTGGCTAACAAAATGATGTAAAATATATATACTTTATATCCCTAGACCACAATGTTCATAGAATGGTCAGAACAAACAAAAAAGCAGGCAGATTTGCTTTAATTTATAAAAATACCATTGAATTATCACCTCCCCTCCAGCAATATTCCATAATTTCAAAATGCAGAAATACTTATCTCATTACTGAAGCTCTAACTGCAAATCCCTAACATTATAGGCATCTATATACCCAGACCTCGTAACCATCTCTGTTTTGGAGGAACATTCCTATTTTCAGGTTGATTTACCCCTACACAGGATATACCTATTTTTCAAGGTATGACCCTATTTTCAGACTTGATTTACCCATTCACACAATTTTCTGAATCTCCTCTCATCACATGTGAATTTCGAAGCTGTGCAGTACACAGAAACCATATTACATGACCAACATAGTAGTGGTATCAATAACTTAAAGAAAGAGGAAACACATCTTGCAACTCTCTTTTTCAGAAGTAAAAATAAAAGACCTTGTATGGCAGAATTTTGCAATACAGTTCATTAAGTCTACAGATTTTACACTGCCTCTTTGATAATGTTCTTATATTTTCTCTTTGTCTTTTAAATGTGTTTTGGAGTAGTAACCCACATTCCTACTGGAAGTGGAAAGAGTTATGCTCTATTTGATATTCAGACTTTATGCTAATTAGATGTCCAGATTTTTAGCTGGTGGTATCCACTTTCAAGAGCCTTTCTTTTCTAATTTTCAATATGTGCCAGTTGAGAGGTATGTACATACCCCCTGGTAACAATATTCTTATTACAGAAGACTTTCTATCTTTTGTCCCAGATAAAATCCCACAGGAAACAATTACCCTGGATGATATAAACATTGACTGGATGACAATCATCTCAGCAGAACCTACTACTGCCATACATCTATATGGTTTCACCAAGCTTATGAACTCCCCAACCAGACATAATATAATCCCAGTGAAAGGTTCAGTACTTGACTGGATCTTTACTTCCTCATCAAGTAGTATTACAGCATGTGGGACCCTTCCAGACACCATAAGCGACTATCTGCCTATATTTGCAGTCAGTTAGATAAACCTCTCTCCTAATATACACCATTGTAAACAAGTTAAAAATTTCACTAAGCTCCGATCAGATAACATTTTAAAATACCTTAATGCACTTTAACTTGAATGCACTTAAACATTTATCTCTAGATACTGCAGTTTCAGATTTTAATAAAGCCTTTTTGAATATCCTCAACACTCATGGCCCACTTAGAATTAAAAGAGTTAAAGCAAACCCAGCACCACAGCTGTTTATCTGTTTATCAAAACTAAACAACTCATGAAAGATGGGGCAAGCCTTGAAAAGCCTGGTACCAAAATAAAACCAAAAAAAAAAAACTGTAATATTATAAATACCTTAGGAAACAAGCCAAACAGTATACTAGATATGATAAAAAATCATACTGCATTTCTTTTCAGAATAGAAATAAATATAGCCCCAAGCAATTCTGGACATTTTACCATTCCGTACTGGTACATGATAGTTTTTTGGAGTCGGAAGCCTTTCCTAAGTAATTTGTAATATTACAGTCTCTTCTAAGAATAAATGTGGATGCTGTCCCAACCTTCTTCATATCCATACCACAAATATCAAGAATGTTCCAATTGTTTTTAATCATAAGTAAGTAAACCTTTAGTAACCAAACTAACTCTCCTAACAGCATGTATGTCTGTCCTTACTTCTGCTTATATCCTCACCCTCTTTGAACATTCATCCTTTAACCAATTAACTTACTCTCCAAAACAAACTGCTACATTCACTCTTACCTACACACATACTCAAATAAATATCACTTCCAATCCTAGCTACCTCCTATCCAGATTCCATAGATTCTCACATATTAAATACTACAAACATAGAGCAAACAAAGTAAAATATCAAATAAACCATACCGGCAACCCTACTCTAACACTTAAACATCCCTCCTTAAAAGATGGCGACATTCACCCTAATACAGGTCCAAACAACAGCAGCTTAAGCAATACCACCTACCTCAACTGAACACCCCTTATTAACCTCTCCAGACCTCCAAATTCTTTCCTTATAGGACATCTTAATATACAAAGTATTAATAACAAAATAGCCCACGTCCATGCCCTGCTAGATATTTACTCATTTGACATCCTCTGCCTCACAGAAACTTGGTTAAAACCTCATACTAGAGACAATGTAATCATTCCACCAGGATATAATATATTAAGACAAGACCGTAATAAAAGAAAAGGTGGGGGAGTAGCAATCTTATATAAAGATGGACTAAACATCACCTCTTTACCTTATAACCCACCATATGATACTAATGCTGAAATCCTTATCTCCAAATCTCAAATCAACTCTATCAAATCAATGTATATCATCTGCATCTACCTTCCTCCAGGCAACAAACAATAGTAATACTATTGAGGATATCCTTAGCTGGATTTCCTCTACTTATCCACAAGAAACTATTATATTAGGTGACTTCAACACCGACTGGAAAACTGTAAATACTGAAAACCCCACTACTCATATAAATCTTCATGGCTTTATTCAAACAATTACTTCTACTACCAGAATCAACAAACCAAATAAAAAAGAAACAACCTTAGATTGGATTCTTATGAACAATCTTAAATTAACTTACACAACTGGAACTCTGCCTGATGACATAAGCGACCACTGTTTGACCTACATTATAAGGAATAAAAATGATTTTTCTAACCCCCCCCCCACATATAGGATATCACGGACCAACAAATACTTCAGCCAAGTACTATTTCAAAATGAACTAAGTGCCTGCGATTGGAAGGATTTAAAAATCCTGCCACTTGATGAGGCTGCTAAATACTTCAACTCCAAATTCTTAAGTATCCTTGACAGGCATGCTCCAAAACGCTCCATCAGAATGAAAACCAAACCAGCCCCATGGCTCACTAAGGAAACTAGACAAAAAATGTTACTCAGAAACAAACTATGGGCTAAATGGAGAGCTTCCAAAACTCTCTCTGACCAACAAAACTTTAGGCATCTTAGAAATATTACTAAAAAGGCCATACTTACTGATAAAAAGAACTACTACTGTAACTTGCAGGACATTCACTATAATAACTCACAGAAATTATGGTCAGGAATCAATCGTCTCTTACTCCCAGGCCACTCTCGTACCCCTACCCCACTAGGATCTGATCATAATTCCTCCATCCAAATTGCAAATACCTTCAATACTTTCTTCACTGAGACCATACAGTCACTTGCCAGTCAACTAACCCCTGATAACTCAAAACCTCATACCATCAGTCCTAGCCCTCTTCCAACATTTAAATTGCAACCCATCCCTACAGATCTCATCCTCAAATTCATCCAGAAGCTTAAGCCTTGCACTCCTTATGCCGACCAGTTACCATCTGAATACCTACAAAAAGCAGCCAAAGCTATTGCATACCCAATATCCATCCTTATTAATAGAACTATTACAGAGGGATATATCCCAGAAATCTGGAAAATCTCTCATATCATACCTCTACATAAAGGTGGAAGCTCAAAAGATTACTCTAACTATCGGCCTATAGCCCTTTTATCCCCCCTAGCTAAAATTATGGAGAAGTGTATTCACTATCAGCTTCTAGACCACTTAACCCAACATAACATTCTCGCCAATTGTCAACATGACTTTAGGCATTTCATAGCACCACTACCACCCTCTTATCCTTCACAGATACCATTAATAAAAATCGTAACAATAATATCCTCTCATCTGCACTCTTTGTTGATCTCTCAAAAGCTTTAGATATGGTTAACCATACCCTTCTAATTAACATTCTAGAATCCCTTTCCCTCGATATTCTTGCTGTCCAATGGTTCAAGTCCTACCTTAGCAATAGACAACAAGCAGTTCTCTGGGAGCAGAACATTTCATCCCTCCTGCCAGTCACCCTTGGTGTCCCTCAGGGCTTCATTATAGGACCCCTCCTTTTTTCATTATTCATTAATGACCTGCATTTAGCAATTCCTCAAGCTACCTGCACACAATATGCAGACGATTCAACAATCATATGCTCAGCTAACTCCCCCTCAAATCTACTCTCTCTGACTCAGAAGGTATTTAATACAATTGAGACCTGGTTCTTAAAGTGTTGCCTCCTTCTAAATGCTAAGAAAACAAAACTCCTACTCTTTACTCCTACCAGTAAGTCTTCCCCAGTAGACTTCTCAATCAGTTCTACCAGCGGTACCCTCATATCACCAGACTCCACCACCAAACTGCTAGGAATAACTATTGATAACAACCTTAACTTTGACAACCATATTAATAACACCATAAAATCTCTTAAAAGAAAACTGGGCTCCTTATATAAAATCAAACCCTTCCTAACACAATCAGCTAGAACCAAAATTGCTCACTTGCACTTAATCTCAACACTTCTTTACGCCTCACCCATTTACTCTAACCTAAAAAAACTAACCTTAGCAAACTAACTTACTCCTACAATAGTATTGCCCGTTTTGCTACTGGTAATCCCTTTAGAACCCATCACTGTCTGACCATAATGCAACTAGGCTGGCTAGAATTGCATAATCTCCTGGCATATACTCAACTTACCATTGCCCACAAGCTATTTTACCATTCTAACAATACTCCTATACTCTCTGACCTCATCATCCCCTACAAAAACCTTGACTCACTACGCTCATCCAGCAAACTTCAAGCAACCACAACAAAGTCCAACAACAAAGCAGGTGATTCCTTGTTCTCTAATACTGTAGGTAAACTATGGAACCAACTACCTATAGAGCTTACCTTACTTCCCTCTCTCCCTCTTTTTAAACAAAATCTCAGAAAACATCTGAAAACCCATTGGTTTTGCCCCTGCAGCAATCCTGATTAATCCTTTTATGCTATACTTCTCACCACTCTCTTTCTTTTCTGCCTTAAACCCTGTGCCTCTCCCTGTAAGGACAGAGCTGAACATGTTTTTCCCTACACTATCTATGGTACTATCTATTGAATAACTTATGGATTTTGTCACACTTTATATGACACTGTTTAATAAGTATATCTTGTATCCTTCATAGTGTGTATTTTTAGTCTTGTATGTACTGTTAGTGCTTATAGTGGAGCTTTTCTCCTCGGGCCTCTACTGAAAATGGACATTAATCCAGCTAGACTAGCCCGGTTAACAAATGTAAAATAAATAAAAATAAGTAAATAAATATTTCTTATAGCTCCTGTGTCACTGTTGAAAGTTATTATGCAACCTCTATTATAATCCTGATCAAAACTGGTCTCAGTTGCGGTCAAACTTTCTCTGAGACTAAAACTCAGTCAATATTAACCCTTTAGCCTTTTTTCTTTAACTTCCTTAAAATTCCTTCCAAAATTGCACAGGGATGCCCTCTATTCAACAACATTAAACACATTTTTTTACACCCCTGGTAAAACAAATCAAGACTAGACACCATTCTTGCTAGTCTTACTAACTGGCCCTTGACAAGGGCTTTCTTTAGATGCAAGGGGTGGCTGCTATCAAAATGTAGTAGGGAGTTGGAATAAGTAGGTTTTCTATGTAAATTAGAGATAAAACATTTATTAAAGTAGTCAGCTTTCAGTTCAACATCCAAATAATAAATAGTGTTGGTAGATGTATTCAAAGTAAATCTTAGGAATTCAGTGGTACTATTTAAATATTTAAAAAAATCCCTAACTCTTGTTTCAGAATACCATTCAAAAGTACTCCTCAGAAGTTTACTTTTGAACCAGTCCCCACATCCACTATTAGGAAACTTCTCCTTAAATTAAAATCCATCACACTAACTCTGGATAACTTGAATGTACAATATTTAAAAATTGCACCAGATGTTATAGCCTGCCGAGTTTTCCATTCTGATAAATCCTGCCATTACAGAAAACTATGTTCATGAATTATGAAAAAAGTGCTTTATCTGCCACTTCATAAGGGTGGAATGTCCAGTGAACTTTAAAAATTATAGGCTGATAGCAAGCCTCTCTCCTCTATCCAAAATTCTTGAGAAATGTATTAGGTTCATAGGTAGGTACTAGGCTATCTGCCCAAGAGCATTTATAAGCCTAGCCAGAGTGTGTTGGCTTTCGCCGCCTCATTGATTAATTAACTGATCCTCTGTCAAGCAGAGCCAATGAAGTGATCCCAGGGGTGTATTTTCTGTTACCCATCCACTCATAAAGGTTTCTCTTGAAGAGTGTTAGTGAGGGGCTCTGCTGATGTAATTTGGGATTTTATTCCAAAGCATGGGGAGCCTCTGTGACAGGAATCTATCCCTCTAGCATGTTCTATTTATTGTTGTGGCAAGGTTTAGCTCACTAGAGCGCATGGCTCACAGTAACTTGGATTTCTTTAGGTGGAGCATGTCCATCAATTCTGAGTTGGACATGGCTTTGTAAGTCAGGCAGAGATCACCTCTGAGTAAGCAACATGCCACTGAGTACAGCCGGAGTTTTTTCAGTCGGGCTGCATTGGACATATGTTTGAGGCTAGTAATCTTCTTGGTGAGGTACTTTTGTTGTCTTTCTAGCTGTTGGAAGTGTCTTGTGAGGTACATCCCAAATGGAGTATTGTACTCGATCATGGGTCTAATGAGTGATGAGTAGAGGGGCACTATAACCTCTTTATTTCTAGATGCGATCCCTTTAGTAATTAGGTGGGCCACACAGAAGGATTTTCTAACTACTTTGGCAATATGATTGTCAAAGGAGAGATTACTGTCTACCTGGGTCCTCAGATCTCTTATTACCTCTTCTGTATTAAGGAGGCTGCCACCTATGTGGTAATTTGTGTGTGTTTTGTTTTTCCCAAATGGGATGACTATGCATTTTTTGGCATTTAGCTTGAGGCCATGACTTTGACACCAGGTGTCCGTCTCAGTAAGGCCCTTTTGGAGGATGTCTGTGTCAGCTGGAGAGTCAATTATGGCTCCCAGTTTGCAGTCATCGGCACACTTGGTTAGCCATAGTCCTCCTGTGTTTGCCTGTACTTCTGTGAAGTATATGCTGAACAGCAGGGGTCCCCAGACCGAGCCTTGTGGGACACCACTTGTGACTGGTATAGAGTTGGACCTGGAGCCCATTATTCTTACCATGTGAGTTCTGTCTGTAAGCCAGTTGGCAACCCATCTCGTGACGTAGGGGTTTATGTTCAGGCTGGTGAGTTGTTCTGTAATATCCAAATGGGGAATGGTGTCAAAAGCCTTGGCGAGGTCAAGGTAGGCTGTGTGAACCACTTTTCCCTCATCTATGGCCTTGGTGACTGTCTCGAAGAAGTCAACAAGGTTTAGTAGGCATGATCTGCCCTTAACAAAGCTGAAATGGGTCAGGTCAAGTGTTTGGAGGTTCCCAATGTCTTTGTTAATGAGTTCCATGATGATGTGCTCCATAGCCTTGCAGACCAGGCTAGTCAGGCTTATGGGGCGATAGTTACCAGGGTCAGTTGTGGCTCCTCCTTTGTAGAGAGGAATAACTGTTGCTGTGCACCATTCTATGGGCACATAGCCTGTGGAGAGGTTGAGGTTGAACAGCGTGTTTAGGTGGGGGGTTAGTTTGTTCTGTAGTTCATGCAAGACGCAGCCTGGGACACCATGTGGTCCCATTGACACTGTGTTTTTGGCTTTTGAAAGGGCTGTTTTCACCTGTGCGTCTGTGATTTTTGGGACACTACAATTTTCCGGTATTGTTGTGGGCCCTTTTGGAGATGAGAGTGGGGTGAATTTTGCACTGAATCTATCTGCCAGGATGTTGGCAATATCAGTAGGTTCAGTATACTTTGTGCTATTTTGCACTAGTTCAGTGCATATCTGAAAGTTGCCACTTAGATTGTTAACATAGCTAAAGAAGGCTTTGTGGTTATCTTTTGAATCCTTGGCTATTTTTCTTTTGAAGTTAGCCTTGGATGATTTCATGAGGGACCTTATTTTCTTACTGATACTGATCAGGGATGTCTTTCCTTCTTCAGATTTGCTTTTTTTCTGAACTAGTTTCCTCCTTCTATTGTATAGTCTGTTTATTGCAGGGGTCCACCAAATTGGTTTCCTTCTCTTAGAGGAGTGAGTCTTGGTTTTGCTAGGGATGGCACGATCCATGTATCCTTGTAGATGCTCATAGAGTGCATTTGTAAAGGTTTCTGCATCTTGGGCAGTGTTATCTTTTAGCATGGGGGCTGTGAAACTTACCACCTCTGTCTTAAGTAAGGTGAAGTTTCTTTAGAAAAGTTTTTTACTGTGGTTTCCTTAGTTGGGGGTGGTGGTGGGGTGTGGACATCCAGAGTGATTAGTTTATGGTCTGATCTAACAAGTGACGGGTTGACCTCCGGTGTGGAACACCTGTCGCCCATGTTGGTGGTGACCAGGTCCAATATGTTTTCACCTCCGGTAGGAGAGTTTACCAGCTGATCCAGGGCATTTGAGTTGATGAATTCCAGCAAGCGTTGGGTCTGGGAATTTGTACTCGAGTAGTTTTCCCAGTGAATGTTAGGGTAATTGAAATTGCCCAATATAAGGGTGTTCGGTAGGACCTTCATATTTTTCAGTGTCTCCAGAAAGGTGGAGTGGTGGTCCTGGGTCATGGAGGGTGATCTGTAGCAGGCCACAATTTACATTGCAGATTTGCCTGATGTTAGTTGCACATGGATGATCTCAGAGGTATCATGCTGCGCCACTAACCTGGAGGTGTAGGTATCCTTCATGAATATGGCTACATCCCCTCCTTTTGTGTTTTGGTCCATGTTCTGTGGCCGAAACATGTGGTATGAGTTGTAGCCCAGTAGTGCTGGGGTGCTCTCTCGAGCCTTGAACCAGGTTTCAGTTACTGCACAGATGTCGACGTTCTCCATACAGAGGAGTGCTTCGAGCGTGTGCATTTTGAGATTTAAACTCCTGGCATTGAGTAGCATAACCCTCAGTTTTTTGTTAATTGTGCTGTTTATGGAGGTGGGTTTGACTTTTGAGCCTTGCCTAAAAAAGGCACTATGGTGGCAGCAAGAGCCTTGGCCAGTATTCGAAAGCCTAGGGGTAACAGGTGCAAGCCATCTCTTGTGAAGCAATGTGGCTTGTCGAGCATGTCGTCCCAGGCTGACAGACACTGGATCCCCTTTCAATGACACCAGAAGCTTAGCCAATTGTTGAAATTGATCATTTTTTCTTTATACTGAGGTATCATTTTTGGTAAGGGCAGGATGCTTCTCAGGGTCAGGGCCATACCAGCCTGGGCTGAATGATCAGAGAGCTCTTCCATGTATCTTTTCATGTAGTCCAGGGAGGTACATCTCAGGTCATTCACACCAACATGAACAATAACAGAGTCATATTTGTAGTTGTTCTGGAATGACCTGAATGCTTGTGTTATGTGGCGGATTCTGGCTCCCGACAGGCAGCTAACAGTAACCTTCTGCTTGTCCAGCCTAGTGAGTGGGACATCAGTGTACCTGACTATTGAGTCACCTATTACTAGTGTGTTAGGTATGTTATTTTGCCTTAAGGCTGTGATTGTGCAGCACACTGATTTTGTGTTTTATTTGTTGTCTGGTTTGTGACGGGAAGTGCAGGTTGTTTGGGTGTCTGCTTTGGAGGTCTCTGAGGCTTTTGCAGGTTTTTATTTAGAGCCTCTGAGTATGATTTTGTGTATTTATGTGTATTTTTTACTAGTGCTGTTTTAGTAGGTCTGTGTGCGGCTGGAGGTGTGGTGCAAGTGTGAACCTTCTCCTCTTGACTGTCTGTTCCAGTCTTAGGTGGGGACAGCTTAGTTTCCAGTTTGGCTGTATAATTGCATCTCTCGCATATGTTAGTGTTTTGTGGTAAGAGGAGAGGGTTGTCTGTGTACATGAGGCAGTTGTAACATTGCCTCAGGGTACCTAGATTCACCAGCTGGACTGAAGAGTGCACCTGAAGTTGCCCTTTGGTCATGCCTGAATAGTAGGGTGAGCTGCTTAGTCGCTTAGTTGGTGAGGGGTGAATAAAAAGCCTTGTCCTGCTGGGCAATCAGTGTCATAGTATATTAGTGCTTGCTATTAGGTCTGAGCAAGTGCTGGGCTGTAAGATGCTTTTTGAGTGCTTAGGTTGAGAGTTAGACTAGTTTCAAGGGAAAAACTGAAGAGGAGACTTAGCGGAGCCAGGAATAATTTAACTGTAGCTAACTGGCACTGTCCACTGTGCAAAACCATGCAAACATGGTTTTTATAGTAGGGAAATGAAAGAGATAGAAATTAGCCCAAAATGGCCAATAAACTACCAACTTTTGGGCTGGAACCACTCCTCCAGGGATAGATAGGTTGCCCAAAGCTCCCCTCTCTCACAGGTGAACAGAGAAACTTCCTTCTATCCAAGTAAGGTATGAGCAACTCAGAAACTAGTATTACAGCCCTGAATTCAGCACTAGCCTGAAAACTGGACTATACTAGCTTAGAAAGGCAGGAAACAAGGAATTTTTGTTTTGTTTGTTTTTTTGAAAAGATAAGGCAAAAACAGTAAAAATACACTTAAAACAGCTTTAAATGACTACAAATGATCAGAAAAGGCTATTGCACTTTAGTGTGTAGGCTACAACAGTTAAACAAATTATTTAAACAAAAAAACAACTTTTTAAAAGTGCAGGCAGTCAAATAAGTACAATATGTGAAAAAACAAGATTTTAAATCACAAGAAACACTGGAAGATCTGCGTTTAGGCGGAGAACAGTTAAGTACAGCAAGAAAGTACAGAAAACTGATACTTAATCGCTCCAAAGTCTCTCTTCTAAGCTAGAAGGCTTGTATCAGTTTAAGGCTTTCTAGTGCTACCCAGTAGGTTAGTTACAGGAAAGATGGGAAACAAGCGCAGATGTGGTCTTTTAAACCAGAAAGTTGAAAGAGATGGACAAACTATCCAAATGGTCAATAAATTACAATTTCTGGGCCAAGAACCTCTCCTCTCATGGTAGACAGGCTACCTAGTGCTTAACATTCCCACTGATAAGCTAGAAGGCTTTCTTCCAACACAGAAAGGCTTGCGGGGCTCAGAAGCTTACAAAGAGTCCTGGATACAGCAAATCTGTACCTGGACTAGACTAGTTACAGGAAAGGTGGGAAACAAGCACAAATGTAGGCTTTTAAGCCAGCAAGTTGAAAGAGATAGAAAACTGCCCAAACGGCCAAATAAACTACAATTTCTGGGCCAAAACTCACTCTTCCCATGGAGGATAGGCTACCTAGTGCTTACCACTCTTCACTCTCAACTCCTAAAATGCTTAACCTCTAATAGCATTCTCACACCCACACAACATGGTTTCCATCCTAACCACAATACAACTACTTCCCCTACTTAGCTTTGCTAATACAGTTTATCATAGCAGGATCTCTAGTAAACTTGTCTCCTTATTCTTTCTTCACATATTAAAAGCATTCAACACAGTATTTAGGATTTTGAGTGTGTATAATCCACCCTTACACCCTTCCTTACTTGTATTTCAATGCATTTATGAGATGGATGTTCGTGCAGTGTTAAATGATAACTGCCCCCCCCCCACAATAAATAATTTAAATAAGACCCAGTGGGAAGCTTTTAAAACATTGTCAGTTAGAGTGATGAAACCAGATAAAGGGGGTGGTCTGGTCTTTATGGACTTGGTGGATTATGCTGACAGAATGAGGAGAATTTTAGAGACTAATACTTACCAACACGTTTCCTTAAATGAAGTGAACATAGTGTATCAATGGATAAGGATGTATATTAATGATTTATTTAGAGAAGCAAGAATAGATGTTGATCTGTTTAGTTATTTGATCATGCCTGCACCATTAACACCAGTGATTTTTGGCATTCCCAAAGCCCATAAAGACCTGAATAATGCCCCTTTAAGACCTAATGTAGATGGTAGAAATTCCATAACATATGCTAGTGCCAAAGTGGTTAACAGTATTTTGAAAAAAATTCTTGACAACTGAGCAACATATTTGTAAGGAATCTTGGTCCTTTTTATAGAGTATTAATAAACTTGAATTTAATGAAGAATTTGATTTTTTGACAGTTGATGTGAAAGATTTGTATATGTCTTCTCCACACACTTTGAGTATTGAATGGGTTTCTTCCCTATTGAGATAAAAGAGTGCGACAACATCAGATGTCTCTGTGGTAGTCAGACTTTTAGATATAATTTTAACTAACAATTATATTATTTTTAAAGGGGATTACTACTTACAACAAAGTGGCATAGCAATGGGATCACCCTGCAGTGCCAGCTTTGCAAATTTATTAATGGCTTATTGGGAACATGAGTTCCTGCTTAAGAATAAGCAAGTTTGGAATCAAATCTATTTTTTACCTGATATTTGATTAAATAGTTTGGTTAGTTTTCCGAACTTGTCATTTCCTTTGCTTTATAAAATATTGCCACAAAATTACATCATATTGATTTTTGTATTGAAATGGCATTGTATGACATTATGTTTTATACCTTTCTTTCTTTTACACTTTGTACAGTTATCTTTCATATGTCTGTATTGTTTTATAGCTCTCAACAAGTATAATCATTAATTGTAAACTGTATTTTTGTGCTGCAGCTTTTCTCCCTGGGCCTTCACTGAAAGGGGTCTTTTTAGGCCCATTTGGACTAACCCAATAAACAAATACCAACAAATAAATAAATATTTTCTATGAGACTTCAACCAGTAACAATGGCTAGTCTATTTCTTACTATTTTACGTCCAAATATTTACTATGCTACCTGGAGGTCATTGTCTCACCACTATGATAGGACCATTGCACAAAGTACAGTTTTGTACCTACCATAAATGTAGATGTCCGAGAGGAATGCATCTGCAGTCCTAACAAATGGGTTATCCTGTCGTCAGGCAGCCCTTCGGTCGGCCGGATTCCAAAGTCTGGGTTTGGCTTCGGCTGGTGTCGCACTTCACCCGACGTCATTGCGGCAGTTCTTCGGGTATAAAGGCATCAGCCGACGCCATTTTCCTCAGTGTTTCTTGCCCCAGATGCCAGGTGCCCTCTTGGTAGGCTAAATTTGGATAAATGCCAAAGTTTCCAAATAGTACAGAGCAAACACACAAAATAAACATGTATGTACATATATACAAACAAATACACCATAATAGATCCCCCCCAAGCTAGCTGAAGATTGGTAAGTACCCTAGGAGTACCTCAGAGGGAAGGAGGGTGGGTAATCCTGACTGCAGATGCATTCCTCTCAGACATCTACATTTATGGTAGGTACAAAACTGTACTATGTCCTTCAAGGATGCATCTGCAGTCCTTACAAATGGGTAGAATACCATAGCTAAACTAGGGGAGGAGGAAATGAGAATAGATTATGGTGTAGTCAGGATCCCTTGCAAAACAGCAGTGGCAAAACCAGCACGGGATCTAGAGTATAGAGGTAAGTTATAATGCTTGGCAAATGTATGCACGGAGGACCAAGTAGCAGCCTCTATAATGTCCTTGGTAGCCACTCCTCGTAAGAAAGCTGTGGTAGTGGCTGTGGCCCTTGTGGAGTGAGGCCTGATGTTCTCTGGAGTTTTCTTTCCATGGTAGGAGTAACAAAATCTAATGCAATTTCCTATCCATTTGGAGATTGTCTGTTTAGAAATTGGTTTTCCTTCATTTCCTGTTGCATAAGCTACCAGAAGCTGGTCAGTTTTTCTATTGTTTTTTGTCCTGTCCAGGTAGTAGCGTAATTGCCTGTGTACATCCAAGGTATGTAAGAGCTTTTCTCCCTGTTCTGTGGATTGGGGAAGAATGTAGGAAGGTGGATAGCCTGATTTAAAGAGACTCTGGATACCACCTTAGGCATAAATGTAGGATTTGTTCTCATGGACACTCTATCTTGATGGAAGATCAGGAAGGGTTGTACTGCCATTAATGCTTGTAGTTCAGAGACCTTTCTTGCTGAAGTTATTGCCAGCAGGAAGGCAGTCTTCCAGGATAAGTATTGCAAGTCTGCTGTAGCTGCTGGCTCGAAAGGAGGTAGAGTCAGTTTTTCTAGCACAAAGTTCAAGTCCCATGCTGGCAATGGAGGTTTCCTGGGAGGTTTTACATTTTAATTCCCCTCAGAAACTGTCTGAGCAGAGGATGCGAGAAGACAGGAGGATCCAAGCTGTATTGTGCTGAAATAGCTGATGCATGTATCTTGATGGAGGAATAGGACAGGCCTGTGTGGTAGAGCTCCGCCAAGTACTCCAGGATGTTGGCTATGTTCACCAGTGTCACATCTTGCCCCTTTGCAGTACTCCAGATGAGATATCTTTTCCATTTTGCTGCATAATTCTTTCTTGTTGAAGGTCTACGAGCCTCCAGGATTATGTCCTTAACCCTTTGGGATAAATTTGGGTTAATTTCTGTTATGTAATGTTCCAGGCAGTTAGCTGCAGAGTTTTTAGGTTTGGATGCAGAATGTTGTAGTTGTTCTGTCAGCAGTAAAGGGATCAGGGGTAGTTTCCATATTTGTTCCCGGGACATGCTCCTCAGCATTGGGTACCAATGTTGTCTTGGCCAGTCTGGGGCTAGCAGAATGATCCTCGGACGTTCCTCTTTGATCTTGAGAAGCACCTTGTGCATCAAAGGAAGAGGAGGGAATGCGTATGCTGTCAGGCTTTTCCAACTGAAGGATAGAGAGTCCACCTTCCAAGCAAGTGGGTGGTAAGTCCTTGTGCAGAATTTCTTCAACTGGTGATTGTATGGGGATGCAAACAAGTCTATTTGTGGTAATCCCCATTCTCTTGTGATGGCTTTGAAGATGTCCGGATGCAGCATCCATTCGTGGGCATCTGTTGTAGTTCTGCTTAATATGTCTGCTAGAATGTTTTCCTTCCCTGGTACATAAATTGCCTGTAACTGTATGTTGTAGCTCAGAGCCACATCCCATAGGTCTAGTGCCAGCCGGCATAGGGGTATGAGTGTGTGCCTCCCTGTTTGTTGATGTACCACATAACTGTGGTGTTGTCTGTCCTTATCAACAGCTGGCCTTCGTGGAGAAGAGGTCTGAATGCCTGGATTGCCAATTTTACTGCCATCATTTCTTTTAGATTTATGTGCAGATGCAGTTGGTCTTGAGTCCATAGGCCTTGAATGCACTTGTCCATCATGTGTGCCCCAACCGAGGTCTGAGGCATCTGTCATGATAGTTTGTCTTGGTTGACTTTTGCAGAAGGGCAGTCCTGTGTTTGATTGACAGGCCTGAGCCCACCATAAGAACTCTTGCTTCAGGCATGGGATCATTGGAATTTTGGTTTCCAGGCTGTGCTTGTGCTGAGACCACAAATTCTTTAGGTACCACTGTAGCTTTCTCATATGAAGCCTGGCATGAGGGACCAGAATTATGCAGGATGCCATGAAGCCTAGAGCTTGTAGCACTTTTCTTGCAGTTAGATGGCTCTGCTTTGTTAATGCCAAGAAATAGAGAGGAAGTTGCTCTTTCTTTTCTGCAGTTAGAAATGTCATTTGTTTTGATGTGTCCAGTTCTGCACCCAGAAAGGTTATTATTTGGGATGGAATCAGCCTTGACTTTTTTGTATTGACTGTGTATCCCAGGGCTTGTAGCAGGTAGATGACTCTTTGTAAGTCTTCTGTTAATTTGTTTTTGTTGTCCGCTTGTATCAGGCAGTCGTCCAGGTAGGGATAGATTTGAATTCCCTGGAGTCTGCAATGAGCGATTACTGATGCCAGGCATTTCGTGAACACTCTGGGCGCAGTAGATAAGCCAAAGGGCAATGCTGAGAATTGATAATGCTCTGATCCTGCAAGAAATCTGAGGTATCTTCTGCAAATTGGTCTTATGGGGACGTGCAGGTATGCCTCCTTGAGATCTAGAGTTACCAGCCAAGACTCCTTGCCCAGCATGGGAAGAAGCTGCTGTAGGGTCAGCATTTTGAATTTTGGAACAATGATGAATGTGTTTAGAGCAGACAGATCTAGAATAGGCCTCCATTTGTTTTCTTTTCTTGGTACCAGGAAGAGCCTGGAGTAAAATCCCTTCCCTTGCTCCATAAATGGTACCTTTTCCACAGCACGCATTCTTAATAATTGAGATATTTGTTTTAGAGCTTCTGCCCTTTGAGAAGGTGGTAGGTTTGGCATTCCTCTCTTTCCTGGTAGTGTATGGAAATGGAACCTGTAACCTTTGTCTATAGTCTGCAAAATCCATTTTTCTCTTGTAATGCAGTGCCAGTTTCTTGAAAATAATGTTAGCTTTCCGCCTAAGGGTGCTTCTAGTTGTTCCCTGGTAGGCGGTGCCACCGCCAAGTCACTGTGATTGAGTTGTTGTAGTGGTGGTGGCTGTATCCGTGCCTCGTTGGTTGTTACCCTGCCACTGGCGACCCCTGTAGGCACCCCTGGATTGGTTTTTGCCTCTAGAGCGCCTATTCCTGCCTCTTTGTGCCTTAGAGGAGTCCGGAAAGGACTAATTCTTGGAGGGCCAATTCCTGCTAAACCTTGGAGGTTGAACTTGTAAGAAATCTTTTACTGTTTGCACAGATTTTGCTTTCTCTTCCATCTTTTTCAGAACCTGCTGTGCGGGGGCACCAAATAAATTGACCTTGTCCATAGGTGAATCCAAAAGCTTAGATTTGACATGGTCTGGTAATGCCTGCTCTTTCAACCATGCATGCCTCCTGATAACTGTGCCAGTCATGGCTGATCTAAAGGAAGCCTCCAGTGCATCATAGCCACATTTTAAAGAATGGTTACTAACCTGCTGTATGTTATGTAACATTTCTTGAACATACTTTTTATCTAAAGATTCTTCAGAGGATAGCTTTTTAGTCAACTGGTCAAGCATAAACTCTTGATATTGAATCATATGAAATTGGCAGTTCAAAGCTCTAGCTGACAAAGTAGCAGAGGTGTAAACTTTTTTACCCCATCTCTCTAAGGACCTGGATTCCCTTTCAGAGGGGAGGGGGTTTTTAGAAGAAGTAGCTGCTACAGCTTTAGGGCCCTGGGAGATAGTCTCTGGATCTGCAAAAGGGGCCTTATATAAGTGGTGATGAGTGTCCGGACCCTGTAGTACCTATCTGGTTTAGCAGGAGCCGGAGGTAAAGTATCAGGAGTAGTGCAAGCATCATTAAATGCATCATCAACAACAGGTAGAACTGGAGGAATAGCTAAAGGCCTATGCTGTGGTAAGTGTAGAAAGGTCCTAAGCCTTTTTCTAGAGTCTGAGAAATCTTGGCCCTGCCACTGAAATTGTTCCCTCATAGCATGCAAGGTTTCCCCAAAGGAAAATTCCTCAGGAGGAGAGGCTGAAGGGATGGAATCCTCAGCATCAGAGTCTTCGTAAGGAGAATAAGAAGCCTCAGGAGGGTCTGTATGTTCTGAATCATCAGAAGAATCATCTGTGGCTACTGGCTCAGGGGGCTCTGCTCTAGGCCTCTTTTCTGGAGGAGGGAGAGAGGCCCTGTCTGGATGAGGCTGGGATCCACGAATTAAAGTGATGAGATCTTGTGCCAAAGAAAGCATATGGGAGCTGCTGCTGGGCCTGTGAGAGGGGGGCTTGGCAGGCACAGGTTTGGAAGTTTTGGCTGCTTTAGCCCTGGCAAAGGCCTTAATAGACATAGCTGGAGGAGGCCTAGCAGCTCCACGTGCAGGGGTAGAAATATCTAGTGGAATGGTGTCTGATAAATCCTGTGAAATCGCAACAGAAGGCTGGATTTCAGAAGCCGTTTCTACCAGGATAGAAGAGGCCTCGGTAGAAGGCAAGTTATCGGCTGAAGAAAGAACCGCTTGCTCGGTTTCGGCCGAAACCGAGACACTCGTGGATTGCTTAACCGCGGTTTCAGCCGAAACCGCGGACCGCGAGTGTCGGTCCTTTTCTTTGCGCTTTTTGGTTATCTGCGTAGTCGGAGGATCCGACGGCATAATGTAGGCAAAATCGGAGCCGAAAATCTGTTCAGCAAAGTCCGAGCGACGTCTAAGCGTCCGTCGGTTAAAAGAAGCACAGGCTAGACAAGCTGCTACGTCGTGGCCTGGGCCTAAACAATGTATGCAATAGGAGTGGAAATCTTTATGAGGTATTTGTTTCCCACAAGATAAACAGTTATTAACTTTCTCTGACATCGGCTGAGGCAAGAAAGAGTCCCCAACGGGGTACTTAGCTTTATAGAAGTCTTTGAAGTAGTATTCGGTAGTAGTAATCTCTGGATCTGACCGACTGGCACTTGCGAACAGCTTCTGCTTCGGGCGCCACGTGGCAAGAAAGACTGGGGAAAATGGCGTCGGCTGATGCCTTTATACCCGAAGAACTGCCGCAATGACGTCGGGTGAAGTGCGACACCAGCCGAAGCCAGACCCAGACTTTGGAATCCGGCCGACCGAAGGGCTGCGTGACGACAGGACAACCCATTTGTAAGGACTGCAGATGCATCCCTGAAGGACATCTGCTTCTACATGTGATCTGTGCCATAAAAGTCAGCTCACCTTTTGGGACTGAACTGTGCTATAACAGTAACTGCTTTATGATACTGGTCTCCATGAGGAACATTTGAAAACTGTGACCCAAAATTATTGTAATCTGACAACATTGTTGGCTTGTGTTTAATTCAGTAAAAGCATTATTAGTAATTACTATGCATTACTCATACTTTTATTGATTTTTAATGTACTGCACAGGCTTCTTCAATATTGCCAGAGGTGGAAAACTGCCAGCTAAATGTAATTTTCCATTTCTTTTTTTTTTTTTTCTCATTTTTATTTTCTGTGCTTATTAGCTAAGCATAAAGGAAATCACACAAACATAAGTAAGTTAAGAAAAGTCGACTTGAAAAAAATGGAATTAAGAACAATGTTACTATTCTGTGTTAAATACGAGGAAATAAATACGTTTCCAGGAACTTCTTAAACGCATTAAATGCTGAAGAGTCTGAAGCCACTATAGCAGAAGTGCAGAGCTTCAAAAAGGAAATGAACAGATGCATGAATTTCCAGCTACAGTCTAGAATGAAAGGCCAGACAGAACATAATATCTTAAAGTAAGGGATCAAAATCACATTGGGCCAAGAACACCTACATCAGAACTTTTGATGTCATCCAGGACCAGATAGGTAACAAGTACAGCTTCTGCATATTGGTAGTAAAATGTACTAGACTGTACTTAAGCCATAGAATTCTGCATGAACTGAAACTGTACAAGCTCTAGGTTGGGTAGCCACAGCTAAAAAAGATTACAATAATTATTATGCATGGAAAGCAAGCAGTGAATGCACAGAAAGAGAAGGAGGGACCCTTCAGATAAAATAAGTATTTGACTGAGGCTGTAGTCATTAGATAACATCAAAAGGACTTGACAGCAGCAAGCACTTGATTCGAAAGTTTCATCCCATCACCAAGGAAAATCCATAGGTCTTTCATCTTTGAAACAAATTCATGCCTTTTAACCTATATACAGTATGAAAATTCAAGGTCAGCTATCATTGCAACAGTTTACACCTGTCTGCACAGAGCGCTTCAGCGCTCATGTGTTTTAGTTAAAAAAAATCCTTTTTAAACTGCAGCAAACTGTTTGCTACAGATGTAGTAAACAATTGCTACATTTTATACTCTGCCTGCATGGGGAACTACAGTGCTCAGATTTTAGTTATTTTTTTTTTTTTTTTTTTACTTTTAAACTGTTGCAAACTGTTTGCTACAATGTAGCAAACAGTTGCTACAGTTTAGGCCACACGTGGAGTGCTAGAGCACTCAGATTTCAGTGTCAATGCAATACCAAGTCTTAAAAGCCAGCATAACTTTAAAAAGCGATCGGAATCAGCTGATTGCTTCCCTCCAACACTTTATGTCCAGGGTTGTTGCACTTCTCACCTGGCTCTAGCTACACTACTGTTTTTCCATGTGGTGAAGAGTAGTTTGCTCATTTGAGTGATGTGTTTGCCTGCTGACATTGTTTGCTCTCTTAAAGAGAAAGGGCAAGCAGTATTTGTAGTTTTTTAATATTATTGCTCCTTCT
This sequence comes from Protopterus annectens, assembly GCF_019279795.1. Taxonomy (NCBI): domain Eukaryota; kingdom Metazoa; phylum Chordata; order Ceratodontiformes; family Protopteridae; genus Protopterus; species Protopterus annectens. The sequence goes on along the minus strand of NC_056725.1, from coordinate 1,694,097,096 downwards.
CCAAGCTGCAGTAACCACAATGTGAGAAAAAAGGTGGCACTAACCTGCAAAGACACAGAAATAATTAGTTAAAAAGTTCCACATTACCAAAATGCCACAACTTCAGGAAGAATCCTGTTGTGAGACTTAAATTTGGATGGATAATGGAACTTTGTCGTATTTGAGATACTCAGCCAATCTTCACAGACATGGTAGTAGTTTCAACAAAATGTTTTCACTATATTATTTTATTCTGCCTAGCTCAGAATGGATTAAAATTCCATTATTATTATTAATAATAATAATTATTATTAATAATGGAATAACAATTGGCCCCATTAGGCCAGTCATTGAATATAATGCTTTGGCATGTATCTTACCAGACACATGTAGCAACTAGAACACCCATAGAGATACCTTATTAAAAGGATACAAGGTCTAAACAATATGTCCTACATGGACTGACTCAAAGCTCTGTCACTAAAATCAGTATCCTACAGACTGCTAAGACATGACCTGTGTCTGGCACACACTGCATCCTCCAACCCAATACTGATAGATTTACTGCAAATCAGCAAGTCAAATGGCATCAGAAATAATCAGTCTAGGGATCTAAACTTCTTCTGCAACATCAACAGAACAGTTTGGAGGGACAGGTACATCTCACAGAGGATACTGCTGCTCTGGAACAGAATCCCCATCCACATAAAACAAAGTTCATCCCTGTCCATTTTCAAGCACAACTTGGATCTATGGATGGGAAGCAGAAAATTTACCCCAGGACTGCCCCCTGTACTACTAATGTTTAGAGGCAGCTCCTAAATGCTTTATACCATGCATGGGTCCCCTCATATTATCTACTGTATGATCCTAATTATTCTTATTAGGGGTAACATATAATTATCGACTATGAGATGGGTAAGGTTAAGCTGAACACAAAAAGGGAAAATGGCAAGACTTAAAATGGCTGACAAAAGCAGATAGCCTAGTACTTACCTATGAACCTATAATTAACTGTTTATATGCCCAGTTTTCAAAACAAGGATATCACGTGTCATAACCCAGAATTAGTCTCCTTGTAATAAATGACCAAACAAAATGTGCAATTTTGTTTTGCTACAAACTCTCAAAATATGAAATGTACTTTTTCCTGCCTTTTCTACTCCATGGCAAAAAAGCGACAATAATTGTATCTAAACATACTGCTCATCATCAGTTCTGTGTCGATGGAAAACGTGTCTGTAACTTTGCTATGCAGCAACAATTATAAGAACCAGCAGTGCATTTTTAAGAAAATATACTGGTTTAACCGGTAACAGCTACACACTTTTAGGGGGAAAAAACTCAAACTCAGTTTTCCTCAATGCCGGATTTACATTTTCCTGCCTTTAAATCCAAAGTATATCTGACACTAGAAACCAATGCTGCACTTCAGGAAAACTAACCTTATAAAACAAATGTCTACTTTTGCAAGTAAAATATTAAAGTACTGAAACATGTAACTCTATCCACCTTTACCAGTTAGTTCAGAGAGACTGGGTTGTTTTCACACAAGGCCATTTCCTCATAAAAGTCACAAGAATCTCCCCTTATAATATGAAATGATCCTTTTGTATAGCTGTTCAGATATGTGCCTAGTTCTAGAAAGTAAAAAACACAATGTAATGTGAATGTCAATAACTAGCTATGATGCAATAAGTATATTTGTTGACATATGGTATGTCTTAATTACTTATACCTTGGATACATATCAACCTCTTAGAGCAAGAAATATGGACAGAGCCAAAAATAGTAGGGGGACAAAGGGCCACAAATAGGAACAGATTTTAAATATTGCTGTTATAAATGTAGAAAGTTCCTCGAATAACAGGTTTTCCTTTAGCATGCATATGCATATGGATATGAAGTCTGAAACCCAAACAACTATCATAATTTAGTGAGTTCAACCATCAGTGATTTGCCAGAAAACCACTAATTTTGTGAAGAACAATCCAAAAATTTGAGGAAAAATCTGGACAGTTGATTGGTATGATATCTCAAATTAACAGAACAAAAGACATAAACCACTCAAATTAAAACAATGTCAATCTGTTTTGTTCACCTACAGATCAACAAACAATGATAGTATTTGGAAGAGCAGTATGCATCCAGTCCAGTAACTCGGTAGTTAATTAACTGTAACCAGTACAAATCTCAAAATTACAACAAAGATGCTTGTAGTCATCTGATGAATATTATCAGCATGCCTGACACAAATGGATACAAGATTGAATTTTTTTATTAAAAAGTATAAGCAAATACATTTCATTGAAGGTAAATTAGAAAGAAATACCACCGAATATAACAAATATAGAAGTGCCATATGAAATCATAAAAACAGTGCAGGGAAAACAAATGAAAACTCATGAACACATCAGAGAAAAATGAATTGTCACAAAGCATAGCATATTCACAAGCAACATAATGTGAAAAGGGAAGCAAAACATGCAATCAGTTAGTTTGTATGGGAAAGGGAACAGCCTGCAGGTTGTTTTCACTTTCAACAACACTGCATTAGGATAAACAGAGTGAGATCGAGAAATGGATAAAAATGCATGTGCAGGCACAGATGAGATTGATCTTAAACTGAAATCACTGTGCCTCTGTGTTTCTGCAGAAGCGTCACCATTCTTCACATAAACAGACTGTGGAAATATTTACTAAAAACAGTGGAATTACTGGATGGAGTACAGATTAACTTTTAAGTGAGTTTTAAAATTCACCATGGTTGCCATTTTGTGGCAACATTTACAAATAATTAAGTGTAATCAAATATTGTCTGATAAGGATTATTTAAAATAATGAAAAAGATAATGCAGTGCTATACAAAACAAGCACATAGTCAGTCACTTATCCTGGTGAAAGTGTTTTTGTTACATTAGTTTAATACATTTGTGATTATTTGAACTCCAATTTTTCTTTCTCATATATTCATATTATTCCTTTCTTCAGGTTGTTCCCATGTTTGGTCACATTTTCTTTACCTCTCCTTTGCACGTACATTATAAATCTGAAATGAAAATATTATAAAAAGACATTGCCACTAACAGCAAGAATCAAGATGGACATTTGACACAGATTAATATTTCTGATTTAAATAATTGGTACTGCCGTTTTAATTACCCAGCACTGTTTTATAATACTGTAGTTTGCTACGCTACATAAAATTAAATCACAGAGACTCTTAGATGATATTTTAGAATGGCTCTGTCAATCAAAGTAGTGTAACAGTGTTCTGGAAATTTGGTAATGTAGCCCTGAAAGCAGTGTCCATTACAGCAAGCGGTATGCCACGAACAATAAATTCATTCATTTATTCAATCATTCTTTGATACCCAGTCTATCAATTTCAAGGTCACTGGGCTTCCGCAACCTATCATTGCTGTCACTGGACACAAAGCAAAGAAACTATATTGAATAGGAGGTGTGCCTTATCACAGCATATGTACACACACACAAATATAAGCATGTGTGTGCCCACACACACACACACACACACACACACACACACACACACACACACACACACACACACACACATGTATATGCACATGCTCTTGTGCACACACATATGCATATGCATATGCTGTTGTGCACAGATATGTGGACCCACGCGCACACACACACACACACACACACACACACACACACACACACACACACATATACACACACACACACACACACACACACACACACACACACACACACACACACACACACACACACACACATACACATGTATATGCACATGCTCTTGTGCACACACATATGCATATGCATATGCTGTTGTGCACAGATATGTGGACCCACACATGCACACACACACACACACACACACACACACACACACACACACACACACACACACACACACACACACACACACACACACACAGTGCTATGGGCAATTTGGAAGATCTTCACTCCAACTCTGACATGCATTTGAGTTGTGACAGAAAACTAGAGCAGCTAATGGAAACTCATGTGGGTGCTTGGCACTGAATGACCCCTGCCAGAGGACTAAGCCAGAGAGCCAAGCACAGGAGGAATTATTTGTCCCTGTTCTTGATATGGCTTAGTCAGTTATGAGGTTTTATTAAAAACTGGATCTGCAGCCCGAATGGTGCAGTTACAGCACTTTACTAATGTAAAGCAGCTGTTTCCTGAATATTAAGTATTGGGTATTACAGAATCAGCTTTTTCAACCTATCTTTGATTAAAATAAAATATAAAAATCTCTATGTGTTTATATTGGGATAAATCTTTATGCTGGAGCACTGCTGTAAGTCACAATTGAGATAAACAAGCAGTTCTCTAGTATGAAATCAGTGAAGAATAATTTAAGGCAAATTTAAATCTTTTACATTTTTTTGAGAGGTCCATGTACTGACACTGCTTCCCACACCAAATGTTTTGCTTCCTTGTCCATCTTCTGGAACCTTTGCAAAGGTCCCTGTATTTCTAACCAAAACCAGTACAGGTCTAAGTTGCCACACCTGTGGTGATATTTTCATGGCACTGTAATTCTGTCAAGGACCTTTCTTTTCCTGAAGCCCTGCCTTGCCATATGTGTAGTAATGCCATGGCGGAAGGACATCCCATACTCCTCTCCTAATACACCTATGCAAGCAACAGACTTACAGTTCTGGGATCCTGCATCTTACCAGCTGAAATATAAGGAATCAGCAAAGCAACAGACAACTCTATATCCTCCCAGTGAAAAAGAAAGCAGGCTCCAGGCCACTTCACCCTTCTGACTTCCAGACCAGCTCTACCAGTGATCTATGTTCACTTTTCAAACTAGACTGTCAAAAGCATGATGAAAGACCTTGTCTCTGCACCACAGGCCTGTTAAAGCAAATCTAAAACTTATAGTTCATCTAATAACAAGTAACAAAATGGCACCAGTTAAGTACTGCTTGTACTGTATATATACAGTTAAGCACACATGCTATCAAGATGACTGAGTGAAGATGCATTAGACAAGATGCGCATTTAAGAACAGCTTTTACTGAACTGCTGTTTCATAGGCTCATAGGTTCATAGGTTGTACTAGGCTATCAGCCCTAGGGCCTAATACAAGCCTAGGCATAACAATTCCCTGGCTATTTCTTCCCACAGTATTTACTTCCCTGGACCCCTGTCTAGCAGGGCAACTGACGTGATCCCTGGGGTGAATTTCCTATCTCCCATCCAAACATCAAGGTTCCTTTTGAAGGGGGCCAAGAAGGTGCTCTGCTTGACATGTATGGGCAGTCTATTCCAGAGTATGGGGAGTCTATGGGTCAGGAACCTGTCCCTCCAGCATGTTTTGGTCATTGTGATGACAAGGTTTAGATCCATGGAGCATGTGGCTCTGAGGGAATGGGATTTCTTTAAGTGGATCATGTCCAACAGCTCAGGGTTTGACATGGCCTTGTATGTTAAGCAGAGATCACCTCTGAGTAGACGATATGTGACAGAGTATAGGTGGAGTTTTTTTAGACAGTCAGCATAGGGGCACCTGCTTTAGGCCTGTTATTCTTTTAGTGAGGTATTTCTGTGGCCTTTCCAGTTGTTGCAGATGTCTTGAGAGGTACATACCAAATGGGGTGTTGTATTCTATAATGGGTCTAATGAGGGATGAGTACAGTGGAACAATGACCTCCTTTTTTCTGGATGAAAAGCCCTTAGTGATGAGGTGTGCCACATAGAAGGATTTCCTGACTGTTGTAGCGATGTGGTTATTGAAGGTGAGACCATTGTCCACTTGTGTCCCTAAGTCTCTTATCACACTTTTGGTGTTTAGTGTACTGCCACCTATGTGGTAATTCACAGGTACATGTTTTTTTCCCAAAGGAGATAACTATACATTTCTTGAAACTGAGCTTGAGCCCATGGCTCTGGCACCAAGTATCTGTTTCTGTAACGCCCTTTTGTAGAATATCCACATACTTTGGGAATTCAATAATGGCTCCCAGTTTGCAGTCATCTGCGAACTTTGTTAGCTAAAGTCCCTTAGTGTTGGCCTGTATTTCAGAGAAGTAAATTCCAAACAAGAGCAGTCCCAGGACTGAACTTTGAGGTACACCACTTGTCACTTGTCCAAAGCTGGATTTGGAGTTGGCTACTTTTACAGTGTGGGTTCTGTGAGTAAACCAGTTGGCAACCCATTGAGTGATGTAGGGATTAATGCCCAGCTTAGTAAGTTTATGTATGATTCCAGAGTGGAGGATGGTGTCAAAGGCCTTGGCGAGGTCCAGATAGGCTGTGTGGACCACCTTACCCTTGTCCATGGCTTTGGAGACAGATTCGAAGAAGTAAATCAGGTTCAGGAGACAAGATCGGCCCTTCACGAACCCAAACTGCATGGGTTCCAGTGTTTGAAGGTTGCCAATGTCTTTGTTTATAAGTTCCATGATAATATGTTCCATGGCCTTGCAGATCAGGTTTGTCAGATTGATGAGGCAGTGGTTCCTGGGATCCAAGGTGGATCCCCCCTTGTGGAGTTGGATAACTGTAGCTATGCACCACTCAGTGGGCATGAAGCCTGAGGTGAGGCTATGATTAAACATGACACTTAGGTGAGGTGCCAGTTCATTTTGTAGTTCATGTAGTACACAGCCTGGATTGTTGTCTGGTCCCATGGATGCTGTATACTTAGCTTTAGAGAGTGTATTTTTTACCTGTGTAGTCGTTATTACCGGAATTTGGCAATCTTTCAGTATTGAGATGGGCCCTTTAGGGGGGGTGAAGTTTACACTGAATCGATCTGCCAGGATATTAGCAAAATCCTTGGGATCAGCATATTTAATGCCATTCTGTTGTAGCTCAGAGCAGATCTGAGCATTGCCATTTAGATTTTTGACATTGCTATAGAATTCCTTGTGGTTGTGTTTGGAATCTTTGGCAATTTTATTTTTGTAACTAGCTTTGGAGGATTTTATGAGGGATCTCAGCTTCTTACTGAGGCTGGTAAGGGAGTTTTTGCATCCTGGGATTTTCCTCTTTTCTGCAACAGTTTCTTCCTTTTGTTGTAAAGTTTGTTTATGTCAAGGGAACACCAGATTGGCTTCCTTTTTTGGAGGAGAGCATCTTGGTTCTATTGGGGATGGCACAATTCATGCAAGAGTGGATGTGCTTGTACAGTGCCTTAGTGTAGGATTCAGCAGTCAAACTTTCAGTTCCAGTCTGCATGGGTGTCATGAAGTTTGTCACTTCTGACTTGAGTAGCATGAAGTTGGCTTTGGAAATGTTTTTTATGGAGGTTTCCTTACTAGGGAGTGGGGGTGGGATGTGGATGTCAAAGGTGATTAGCTTATGGTCAGACATGACCAACGAGGGGGTGACCATAGGTGTGGAGCATCGATTTCCATGTTGGTAATGACCAGGTCTAGGATACTGGCACCCCTGGTGAGACTAAGGATTAGTTGATCCTTGGGGTTGAAATTTATGAATTCCAAAAACCGCTGGGCAAAGGTGTTGGTACATGAGTAGTTTTCCCAGGTAATGACAGGGTAGTTGAAATCACACAGTATTAGGGTGTTTGGTTGTATCTTAATATTTTCCAGTATGTTTAGAAAGGTGTAGTGAGAATCTTGGGGCATGGTGGGGGATCTGTAGCAAGCTACAATTTGGATTGTCATCTTACCTAGTGTTTGTTGCACCTGGAGAATTTCAGACGTATTGTGTTGGGCAACTAGCCTGATGTTGTGAATATCCTAGGTGAATATGGACACATTCCTCCACCTTTAATGTTTTGGTCCTGGTTTGGTGGCCGAAAAGTGTGGAAGAGTTGTAGCCTGGTATTGCAGAGGTGCTCTCTGGAGGCTTATACCAGGTCTCAGTTACTGCACAGATATCGATGTTCTCCATTTTTAGGAGTGCCACAAGAGAGTGCATTTTGAGGTTTAGACTTCTAGCATTAAGTAGCATTACCTTCAGATTTTGCATGCTTGTACCTGTTACGGTGGTGGTTTTGGCCTTTGAACTTTGCCTAAAAAAGGCACTATAGGGGTGGCAAGAGCCTTAGCCAGTAACCTGAATCTCAGGGGTGACAGGTGCAGACCATCTCTGGCAGAGCATCATGGTCTGTCGATCATGTCTTCCCAGGCAGACAGTCAATCATTTTGTCCTTATACTGTGGTATCATTCTGGGCAAAGGCAGGATGCTACTCAGGGCTAGAGTCATACCTGTCTGGGCCACATGATCTGAGAGCTCTTCCATGTCTCTTTCATGTAGTCCAGGGAGGTACGTTTCAAGTCATTCACTCCAACATGGATAATGGCAGAGTCATATTTGTACTTGTGGAGATACCTGAGTGCATGTGTTATGTGGCAGATCCTGGCACCCGACAGGCAGCTGACTGTAATTTTCTCCTTGCTCAGCCTGGTGAGTGGGACATCAGTGTGCCTGACTATAGTCACCTATGACTGAAGTGGGGCTGTTGTTGGGTGGCACACCAATATTGTGAGCTATGTGACACTTTGGTTGTGATTGGTGTTTGTTTGAATTTCAGCTTCGTAGGCCCTTGTTGCTTGGGCAGGTTACTGTTAAGGGCCTTCGCATATGTGGATTTAGTGTTGCTATGTGTGGGTGTTGGTGGTGTGGGTTTAGAAGGGCTATGTGTTCCTTGAGGTGTAGTGCAGGTGTTAACCTTCTCTCTTGACTGTCTAGCACAATCTTGGGTAGAGAGAGCTTTGCTTCTAGTTTGGCTATGTAAGTGCATCTCTCGCAGGTTGTAGTGTTGGGTGGTAGAAGGAGAATGTTGTCTGTGTACATGAAGCAATTGCTACATTGCCCCAGTATGCCCAGATTCACCAGGTGGACAGGAGAAATCACCGGAAGCTGACCCTTGGACATGCCTGGTTTGGTGCTTTTTTCTTTTTGTAAAGTACAAGAGCTGTTTTCTCTTACCTTAGCAAGGTACTTTGTAATTATAGGCTGTTTAGTGCCTACAATTAATTTCTCCTTATTACCAAGTAGAGTTGAGTGCTTGTATCAGTTTAAGACTTCCTAGTGCTTTTCAGCAGGTTTTAAAGCAAGTGCTAACCACAGGGATGCTTAAAGGTAAGTTGAAAAAAAAATGCTTTATCCTAAACACTGCAGTGTGCACTAGAGGAGTTAGCTGTGAAAGTAGGTAACTTAAGTTATAGATGTCAAATGGCACATAGATATTCTTATTGGTAAGTCCCTCTGAAAGTCTCTATATCATCATACCATCAAACAGGAGACTCATATATATATATATATATATATATATATATATATATATATATATATATATATAAAGAGAGAGAGAGAGAGAGAAAGAGAGAGAGAGAGAGAGGAGGGGGCGTTAATGTGTGTGCATACAAACGTATGCTACCTCTCTCTTACCTTAAAAAAAAGATGCAATATATAAGTCACTTTGAGACTTAAATACATTGATTGCAAATATATTTGTTATGCTACTATCTCATGTGATACACAATAATAAAAATCAGTTGAATGAAGATTCAGACTTTAGATGCTAAGTTCAAGGAAAATGAGCATTTTTATGTGCACAGTCAATGTCTGTAAGTACAGTCAGAATAACATGTACCCTTCTTGATCAGTCTTCCAAAAACGTAAAAACTGACTTCAGGTAGGTTAATAGTTCAGCATCAACTTATCTGTAATTACAGCTTGTTCAAGTAGCTTAATGAACTTCTGAGACTTTTATGTTGAATCACTAAAACACCTGAAAAATCATTCCAAATTTGAGACAGTGATACTGTTAAGATTTGAAAATTAACATCAACACTTTTTTGACACAAGTTTGACAAGTCTGAGTGTGCTTCCCAGTAGACATCTGCCATTAGTACTCTCTCCTCCTTCAAAGGCTTCTGATCCCATGATTACTCTAAACTCTCAGTTTAAACAACCAGACCACCCCCTTAACAAGTGAATCAGCCTTCTGGGTCAATGAGACTTGGGAGGCAGAAGGAGAAGAAAACTGAAGCATGATCATTACTGCCTCTGGAGGACTGAGGACTGGTGAAGTATTGCAGGAATAAGCTCATGCTCATCAACTGTGTACTAGGCTACATCATTCGATATGATATACAATGGACAGATAGCAAACTGCCTCACTTCATTACAATGACAGTTTCATTCTTTAGCAGAAATCACAACACTGGGCATCCCCCCAGTATATTTAACCTTCCAAGACAGGCAAATAGAAGTAAGCCTTGTCATTCCTTTTACCCTGCTGCTGGCTCCCTCAGTACCCAGAAGTCATTTAGGTCACTGTTAGGGCTTCATCATCTTGTGCAACAGAACTGGTGAACATCAACACTTTAAGGCAGCATTTGTGAAGTAGATAATTTTGAAGAATGAACTTGCTCAGATCCATTCAGTAAAATAAATAAATAAATGTTTCCTATTCCTTCTATTAATGTTCATGTTGGAACCCTATATGCAGTGCAGTCTCATTTGTTCCACTTGGCATATCAGTGTAGTAGAAAAATGCTTTCTCTGCCCATTAATGCCAAGGTCCTTACTTGTTCCTGTTTCTACAATTTTGGAAGATTTTTCATCAGCCTGTTATAGCAATACTTTGACTGATTTGTTTCTCATTTAATAAATGTATAACATTTCTTTGGCTTTCAGTTATTAGCATTGAATAAAAAGCTGGCAAATTGACTTCTAAATATTCCCTGATGCATTTATACCTGAAAATTTTTTACAGGGTGAAGATGAAGAGGAAAATTTCTGCAATCCAGCATTGAAATGCAGCAATCTAAGTTCTCAGAACTGTCACACATTTTCATGATATATCTTAAAATTATGGACCATATGCTACAATTGCCCATTGATATTCTCATATCTTGGACTCAAGGTTCTGTGTTTATACTCCCATTATGAAGAAACTTTACAAACTTCCTGATTCACAGTTTGTTGTTCAAACTTGAGTCATTTGTGTCACTGTCAGGGTATTACTTCATCTTATATACCATGTCTATCAAAAATAGAATTCAAGATTGTAATGACACTACAATGAATAATTTCAAACAACTAATAATAGCCGATATGGAGAAGCTAATGGGTATACATATACTGCAAAAAATCTATTCCAACTTAAGGGATGATCTGGTATTCCATGTGGTAGCCCTACTTCTTTCTGAACCTGGTTCTGAAAGTACTACATATTTTAAGTCTTTGAATCAGTTGCTCAGTCTGATAAACATTGTATGCAGTAAAAAATGTGTGTCCTGTCTGTATAAATATTAGTTTCCAAGTGCAGCTCATGAATCATATGTCACCTTGCACTCAAAGCTGTATTAAATGTATAATTCAGGGGTCCAGGGCAGCAAACAGTGTGGGAAGAAATAGCCAGGGAATTATAGCTAGGCTTGTATAGGCCCTAGGGCCGATAGCCTAGTACCAACCTATGAACCTATAATCTAGTCTGCTATGGAGCTTAAGCTTTGTATGCAAGAGTATCATCATGGTTTAGGAGATACACTCTTAATATAACATACACTGATTTAAATATAATCTGGCTAACTATTCATGTAGTCTTGTCCTGCAGAGATTCTTAAATTCAGGCTTTTCGGCAATTGCAATGTTAACCACAACATTTCCAAATCTTTTTCAATAAGTCTTCTCTATACTCTTGCAAGTAAGTTCAGTTAAGTATGCCAGACAAATGCATGAGCTTTACCTGGTTTGTACTGAACTTGTAATTCATACTTCTGAAGTTTCACAACGTTCTATGTGGCTTTGCTAAGATCTCATGTAGAGACTTCTTAAAATGTTCTGTGGTGGCTTATCATTTGAACCACAAGTAACTGATTTGCTGCAGATATGATACAACCTTTTACCAACCAAAGACTATTGCTAGCAGTTCTGTATGTTTCTGCACACAGCATGTCTGAGCATCAGTCAAAGCCTTTGAATTATATGCCATATTTCAAGCTTCCTGCAATAATATTGCACCAAGTGTGTTAGCTTACAGCTACTTATAGTATTACTGGTTATGAAACATGATACAACTTCAAAATAGGAGCCTCAGTAGCCAGCTTTTTAGCTTTCTTACCATGTGGAAGCAAAGTCATGCAGTATTATGTTACATCAGCTTCATGTGGCACTGTCATGGGAGACATCTGTAATAAATTAAAAAGTTATTGCAACATACTTGTCATGTGAGAATATTCATTATGGCATTCAATTCATCAAAGAGTAGAGACCTTCAGAAATCAAAACAAAATCTGTTTTAAGAGTAGTTACATGATGTGGTACTTTTTATCTTTTATTTAGTTTAAAACTTTTTTGCCTCAGTCTGCCCAGCAACCTTATAAGTTCAATATCATATGTCATAGCTCTTCACACTATGGCACTAGTCATTCAATGCTTTCAGTGACTGCTTTTTAAAACTATTCTAATGCTGATGATATTCCAGAAAAGCAATCTCAGAAACCTGTTTCTACCCAGAAAGGTGCTAAAGATACAAAAATCTGAGCCTACTTTGTTGAAACCTTTGATTAGCATCTTTCTCAAGAGAACTTATCATTAGGCCTATTCACAACATCTTTCTCAGCAGTTTAGGTAGTTTTCCTTATTAATACATTTGTTTAAATCTTGGAGGTCTATAAACATTCCAAGTTTGTCTTTCCTTACTTGTGTTATCATGCTAATAATCCGCCAACAATTGCACCTACACTTTTCATGCATTTAATTTCTTGTGCAGTTCTACTTCCAAGAACTAATGGAACTTTTCTCAGTGTATGGCTAAATGGTATTACCTCAGGAGAAATCTTAATGTAGTACACACCAGGCAAATCATCTAAACTAGTAAAGTATTCAGAATAACTGAGCAAAATATCAACAGTCCCCTGAGTGCTTGGTGTTACGGCTGTCAGTGGGATCTAATACAATCCCTCATGGCTACACGCCCCAGAACATAATTGGCCAGCAAAACTCTAAGTGTGAATCACAGCCAGAATACACAAATCTTCTTAACATGTACTCATGGGTTATAAGGTAATTAACAAATGCATCACAGGGAAAAACACAAAAAGGCATTTTCTGCAGGGATTAAACCCTTGCATCGCCTTGTGTTGAGATGAAACATTCCCCCTTACTTTTATTGACAGTCCAAGGTCACTGCACCTCAAGAACAAGAGAGATCAGCAACAGATAGCGAATATGTTTCTTTCTCTCTCATTTACTAGAATGATGCAATAAAATAAATGCAGCATGGAAATGAAAAAAATGTTCTATTTATTATGAATTTAGTGTTTTCCTCAATACCATAGAGATTTCAACATAATAAAATCATCAGGTAATTAATGTCACACAGTATAAAACAACATATATCAGAAAACAATCAAACAGTAATGCCAGACATTACAGCTTTAAACTTCTTATTGTTCAGAAAATTGCTTGTTATGCAAAACCTTCCTTTAACTTCTTACATGACCAAGAGTAATATTTAAAATGTGTCCATGATGTCTAGTGTTCTACTTCCAGTATTACAGGTTTTGTTCGTTATTCTGGGGGAACAGAGAGGTATGGCTGCCAGCCTCCCCAGTACACACACACACACACACACACACACACACACACACACACACACACATATTCATACGCACATAAAGTTAAGTATCAGACGTCCCAATACTCTAATGAGGTGGTGGAAATACAACCATCTGCATGCCCTACACCTTCCCTTGGTTCAAAGACTTGTAAAAAGTAAGAAAAGAAGTGATTGCCACATCTCATATCCCCATTCCAATCCACTCCACCTTACACACACACACTCACCACTAATGACTCACTCACGCTCTCACCCGATTACACTCACTGACACACTCACCCATTCACCAATACACACACACACACACACACACTGCTACCCATATTCACACACACGCAAACACACACACTGCTACCCATATTCACACACAAACACACACACTGCTACCCATATTCACACACACACATACTGCTACCCATATTCATGCGCGCACACACACACAGCACTATCTCTCTGTAGACACTTACCTGATTTTATCATTTACGTGGTTTCTCCTATTGAATACAAAGAGGAAACACAGCATTTGAGCTGTGCTCATTAGCACAGCCAGCCATGATAATTTACACAGCTGAGCAATTCTCCTGAATTGTTTGGCTGCATAACTAACCTAAGAGGAGGCATTTCTGGGGTAGAGCTCATAGGGCAAATACCCCAAACCAGGGACATGTTTAAAAATATTAGCACTATTAACTTGAAAGCTTGACATAATAAGTAGATGTGAATTAAAAAGTATTTCCTGAAGTAAAGCAGCCTCGAACGCTATTGATTGTCATTATTTATTAACTGTCATTTACCATCTTTTCTTTTTTCAAAATCACCAGCACTGGGAGGGATTAGAAAGGACAGCTGAGAAATGTGTTATTTTATATAAATGTCATAAATAGTTTTAAACATGCCTCAAATACATTTTAAATATATTTTAAATGTAGTTTAACGCTATGTTTTTAAGAATGTTTTTGGGATTTAGATTTCATTACATGATTATTTCAGGATAGTTCAATTAGATTGATTGTCAGAATTTATTTGATAGGCAGCATCATATGACCTTATCTTTGGTGTATAAATGTGTGACGATGATTCATTTAGTTCTGAAGAAGTCTTTTTTAAAGAAAGATGAAAGTGCTTAATTTTGTTGTAAATAACCGTTGACGATATGCTCAGGTGTCCAGGTTCACTGACTCCTTGCTCCTTGCTGTGGTTTTGGCAGAGTGTTTTTTGAATTGTTTGCTAGTTTTGTGTCTTCCAGGCTGGCTTTGTGATTAACAAAGTCCACCTTGGATCCCGGGAACTACCGCCTCATCAGTCTGACAAGCCTGATCTGCAAGGCCATGGAACGTATTATCATGGAACTTATAAACCTTCAAACACTGGACCCTACCCAGTTTGGGTTTGTGAAGGGCCAATCTTGTCTCCTGAACCTGACTGACTTCTTCGAATCAGCCTCCAGAGCTGTGGACGAGGGTAAGGCAGTCCACAGAGCCTATATGGACATTGCCAAGGCCTTTGACTCCATCTCCCACTCTGGAATCATAGATAAACTTGGTATGCTGGGCATTAATCCCTATGTCACTCGATGGGTTGCCAACTGGCTTACTGACAGAACCCAGACTGTAAAAGTAGCTGACTGCAAATCCAGCTATAGACAAGTGACAAGTGGAGAACCTCAGGGTTCAGTCCTGGGACCACCCTTGTTTGGCATCTACTTCTCTGAAGTAAAGGCCAATACTAAGGGACTCTGGCTAACAAAGTTTGCAGATGACTGCAAACTGGGAGCCATTATTGAATCCTCAAATTATGTGGATACTCTACAAAAGGGCCTTACAGAAACAGATGTTTGGTGCCAGAGGCATGGTCTCAAGCTTAATGCCAAGAAATGTATAGTTATCCCCTTTGGGAAAAAAACTTGTACCCATGAATTACCACATAGGTGGCAGTACACTAAACACTGAAAGTGTGATAAGGGAATTAGGGACACAGGTGGACAGTGGTCTCGCCTTCAATAACCACATCGCCACAACAGTCAGGAAATCCTTCTATGTGGCACACCTCATCACTAAGGGCTTTTCATCCAGAAAAAAAGAGGTCATTGTCCCACTGTACTCATCCCTCATTAGACCCATTATAGAATACAATGCCCATTTGGTATGTATCTCTCAAGACACCTACAACAACTGGAAAGGCCGCAGAAATACCTCACTAAAAGAATCAGAGGCCTAAAGCAGATGCCCTATGCCGACCGCCTTAAAAAACTCCAGCTGTACTCTGTCGCATATCATCTACACAGAGGCGATCTCTGCTTAACATACAAGGCCATGTCAAATCCAGAGCTGTTGGACATGTGATCTAAACCTTGTCATCACAATAAACAAAACATGCTGGAGGGATAGGTTCCTGACCTAGAGACTCCCAGACTCTGGAATGGACTGCCTATACATGTCAAGCAGAACGCCTCTTTGGCCCTCTTCAAAAGGAACCTTGACGACTGGATGGGAGAAAGGAAATTCACCCTGGGGATCATGTCAGACACCCTGCTAGACAGGGGTCCAGGAAGTAAATAGTGTGGTAAGGAACAGCCAGGGAATTGTTATGGCTAGGCTTGTATAGGCCCCAGGGCTGATAGCCTAGTACCAACCTATGAACTGAACACATAATAAAGAGTCATTCATGGAGACCCCATCATAATTCTTTTCATGATTTCTTGATTACAATACCAGATATATCCTGGAATTTGTGAGTCCATTATTTTATTTGTGAATGGCTCCAAGTATGAGGAAAATAAAAGGAAAAGAGGGCACCCTCTCTGTTGAAACACAGCTAGTAAGAGAAGAACCTTAACACTTTAATACTAACCTCTAACCCTTCATATATCCTCCTAATCAACATTATTATTCCATCAAGGAAATCAAATATTGCCATTCCCCTACTCATAAAATCCCAGTCAACTCTACTGAATGCCTTCTCTACATCAAGAGCCAACAGCAATAGTTTAATTTTCTTACACTCTTGTCAAATGTTTGTCTCATCTTCAAAAAATCACACTGATCCATAGCTATCAAATTTTGGCAACATCTGTGCCATTGCCTTAGCTAGTATAGGCATAAGCACTTTATAATCATGTTGAAAATTGAAATCATTATTTATGAAGCTATGTCTGAAGGGTGTTTACCCACTTTGATTAATGCAGCCACAACAGCTTTCTCCCAAGATGCTGGCGCTGTCGCTGTCTCCTTTTAAAACATTGTTAAACAAAGCTTTCCAGATCTTTATCACTTTCTTCCCTCCTAACTTCCAGAATTCCACAAAAACACCATCTGTTCCTAGAGACCATGCAGATTGTTGAGCCACAACTTTCTCTAACCTTGCCATAACCAAGTCTTCCATAATTATTTTCATTTGTACATTTTCTTGGATCCCCATTCCTCTGCTTTATACAACTTTTCATAGAGTTTCTGAAATATCTTTTAATACCTTTATAGGATCCCTGGTTAGTTTCTTAGACATAGGACCCCTAAGTATAGAAACAACTCTTTCTACTTGTGGTTGCCTAAATCATTGTGCTAAGTGTTTTTGTACTATGGAATTATAAAAAACAACGTGCTTAGCAGCAATGTTTCTAAACATGAATATTACCCAAATTCTTCCTCACGTTCCCCTTTAGCACTCACTAATTGTTCTCCTTCTCCTTGCTTGATATTCCCATTATTCTGCGATTCTGCAATATATTAACATTTGACAGCCTCCCTAAATAATTCCTGTTACTGCTTTTTATTATTTCTTTCCCTCATTCCTACCAGATTTTAAACTCAGCTTTCATTTTATCACACTCCCTAGACAACCCTAATAAATAAATAAATGTCCATCTTCTCTAATAACTCTTGAATAACTTCCACTACCAATTCTTTAAGTTCCTCCCCTTTTAACATATAAGTAGTAAAACACCAGGATCTCATTTTTACTTTATTGCCCTGTATTATTTTCTTAGTCTTTATTGGTGCGTGATCCAAAATAGTTATTGGATGTATTTTGAAGCATTTAATTAAATACCAAAGCTGCCATGAAATGTAATTTATATCCAGTCTATCCCAGTTATTGCACCTTGAAGAATATTATATAAATCCTGTCCAAGCTTCTGCTAATAATTTCACATCTCCCAGTCCAAATATTTGCATATATATTTTTTTTTCAGAAATCTCCTGCCTGTTGCTATATTTTCACTTCTAGTTCCTGCTGATACATCCTCAGTGTTGAAAATCAGGTTTCATTCCCAATCTATAAGTAATGTTTCCTTACGAAAGCTAATTATGTCTCCCAAAATTCTCTTAAGCTCTCTAATAGTAGTTTTAGGTAAAATATAAATACATGCCAGTGTAATCCTCCTTCCCTGCCAATAATCCCTTATTATCACAGATCTACCATCATTGTCTTTCTTTTTCTCACCATCACTAATGGAACCCCTCTCACAACAATTATTATTGTCCTTCTTTTCCTTTGTCACTGATACTGTAGCGAATATCCATTTTGCCAAATATAAATGCCATTTATATCCAAACATGTCACCTGTAACATTATTGTTTGCGTCCTGCACATCTTAATATAATTCAGTGCCCTTCCTTTTGTCTATAGCTGCAATGCTATTGACTGTCCATGATAAAATTGATAAAGCAGTCATTCTCATAAGAAGCTATTACTTTTACACAGTGTGCATGACAGTTATTATTTTGATTATATGCACACATGCACATTCTTCATTCTAGAGCCCCTTACCCCTCAGATATCTGTAACTAATTGAAAAAAGGCATAGTCTTTCCAGTTTAGATAGATATGATTCATCTCTATAAGCAATGATACGCCTTGTAAATTTTCATTGAAAACCTTCAAAAACCAATAGATTACCTTTCTAATAGCAGCAAAACAACATGTTGTACTCATTGATGGGTCAAACATATGTGATGAACAGCCTCAGAAAAACAGTTTTTATTTCTTGTTGTAAAGTTCTTAAAGATTAAGCCAATAACTTTTAATGCCTTGGGTTTTACTTTTAAGGCATTAATCCTATACTTAAAATTACTACATACCTAAATCCTTACATTCTGTCAAATGTTGTAACTCATGGGGACATACATTTATTTGATAGTTAACCATTGTTTTCCCAAAATGCAAAGTAGTACATTTATCCTTATTAGCCTTTAATCCAGTTACATGTAACCATTCAAACACCAAGTACATGTAAGTGTTGAAGTGGTCAATATCGTCTGTTGATGTAACAATACAGCCTAGTTAAATATCATCCACATATCTGGCCATCCAAATATTAGATATCTTAAGAATAAATGAAAATACCAGTCTGAAAAATACTGGACCTAAAACTGAGAACCAGATCATTTATGTCCCTGTCCTGTCTCTATTTCCCTCCCAAATGTGAAAAAAAAAACAGTTTGCATGCTCTCAGTTAATTGATTCTTAGCCTTAAGAAAAACTGCACTGGCTACACATAAACAAATAAATTACACTGTACCCTGTTATTAAATACTTAAATACTGAGACTGCTAGTGATACAACTGCTTGCAAAGCTATTCACTCCTCTTGGTATCAAGATTTTGTTTATTTTCACTTAACTGCTTACTAGTTCCCCTTTAAATACTAATCATTATGGTTCTTATACAAATCTCTTATAACACATTCTCCTGTCATTTTCTGATTAACTGTCTGCAACTACAAACCCACCATCTCAATCTGCTGACACCAGCTGATGGAGAAAAGGATAACCTTTTACAAATGCAAAGAAACAGCTCCATCCAAATACATTGGAAAAATACCTCCTTTCATAATCTCCGCTTTCTGGCCTACCAACTTAAAAAAATAATTTTGCCTTGACTGTAGTGCAAATCAAGAGCACCAGTTTACAGCTCCACCTATATAAAATAGGAGAAATTATTATATTTTAATAAACATATGATATGATCACTGCACTTTACATCTTCCTCAGCAGCCCAAGATCATATTTTATTGTTTATATCCAGCCCTTATCATCTCATATTTTTTACAGTCAAGAAAAAAGTGTCTTCTTACTTTAATATCACTAGCATAAACAGCGGCCATGATGAGACCCCCATCATCTCACATTTAAAATACCACTGATATTAATCAGAACTACTTTATAATATAACATGCATTTACGTCAAGACAATCATTATCCACATTTTATTAAAAACTTTTTTTTTTATTACTAACAATTACATCTTCAGTCCCTTCATTGTCCATTTAAACATTAATGACAAAGTGGGAATTATGCTTTAGAGTCCTCTCAACAATTGTACACATTCAATAAACTTCCAGTCATTTTTAGCCACTTCATTTTGGGGAAACACAGTTCTCATGTCCAACCTGCTGCTTATGGAAATGACACTTTACATTTCTTTCATTTATTTCTTACTCTCTCATCATTGCTGGCCTTCATTCTCATCATCTTGTTCACCCAACATCATTCTCTGGTTAAAGTCCAAGGTTCAAGTCAGATCCTAGGCTTTTTTATATTATGAAATTATTTTCCCTTTAGAACAATGGAAAAAGCTTCACTGGCAAGTGATTTCTATGGGCTTTGCTATTGTCAAAAGAATAAGAAGCAGAGACCCCTTCATCTGCTGACTTACTCTTTGCAGGGTAAACTGTTTTTTTTTTAATTTCCTCCTTAGTCTGTTCTGCATCTAAAAATGTCTCTGAACCTCCAGAAAAAAATATTGCAAAATACAGTTAGAAGCAACTTGAATTTCATGTCTTGCACTTGACATGCCTCAAGTTCAAGTATAAACTCACTTCTCTTCTGCCAGCCGTACAGTGAATAATCATTTCCAAAAAAATGTGGTGTCCTCTATTTTTAATATGTTTTCCCTCAGCCACAATTTTGTTAGTTGCAGCTGTTTCTGTTTGTATGACTACATCTTTACTAATATTGCTTTTAATGACTTTCTCATGGCCAAATTTGGAACATACACATGGTGTACCCTTTAATTTAACAAATCCTGATGTGGAATACCAGTGCACTTGCTTGCTTATATGTACATTCATAAAAGTAATGCAAAGTATATATATATATCCCAGTTTCTCTGGTAGAGCAAAAAAAATCTCAGGTTTTCTTTTCATGCTCTATTCATCAACTATTTTTTTGAAACAGGTCTATTTGTGAAGCATCATATTCTACCAGTCTTTCCTTAAAACCGCTTAAAACTTTTTCTATTCCTTCCAGCATTTTGCCATTTGGCATTATATATTCCTCCAGTATCTCACACATTTTAAACACCTCTGAATGTATTTGATTTATTTTCCCCCTCTGGATCGCTGGAAGCCATCTTCTGTACTAAAGCAGAAACCTGAACTATTTTTTTGCTGAACAAGCTGCAAGGCTTTTTTTCGCCAGTTATTTTCTTCTCCTTTTCTAATTAATTTTCTTTTACTTTCTACAGATTTTTTTTTTTTTTTTTTTGCTGACATCCAGGTATTGTAGCAACAAACCAGTAAATTAATTTTACTGAATAGATAGCTTTAGTTGGCATTTTTTTTTCGGTTTTCTCACTGGAAAAGCTGTAATCAACATGTTGATTTGATCAATATGCAGCTCTCTTGAAAGTTTATGATGCATTATTGTTAAACGTAACTACAAAGGATTCCACACAAGCACTAAAGAATAACTCAGTGGTAGATGGACCAAAATGGGAGGAAGCCAGAGGCAGGAAGAGATTATGATTCACAGAGTTAAAAGCCTTGGTAGGGCCAGTGCAGAGAATGCCAGTAATGTGACCTCTGTTGGTGCTGGCAAATATAGCTAAGTGTATATAAAGCTATCTGAGTACTTTGATATTTTATAAACATATGCTGATGTGAGAGTAAAATACTAGACTGGAAGCAATCGTCTATAAGCTGATTATGAACTGCCTTCTCCAACAACTTTCCAAGATGTGTTAAGAGACGGCTAATATTCTAATGTATTTAGTGGTTTACTGCACTTAGGAATGTGAGGTATAAAGTGTGAGCTGAGTGAGAAATATGTTAAAGATATAGCATAAATGGGGGGATATCATCCCATCACAATATAAGAACACTTAGGCTTTATAATTTAGAACATGCAGTCTTCATCCTTGTCCAGCACTATCTGCAATTGTTAAAAACACAAGTGTTATGGCAGTCATGTTCTCAGGATGAATCCTGGCTTTTTGGAGATCTCAGAAAGAAAATAAAATGCTTTCATGCTTTAGTCATGCCATCCAGCAGTCTGAATTGATTAGTAATTGAGAGGATACACAGAGCCCCACTGGGAAAATTAGTTTCTAGACTATCTAAATCCTACTGCTTCTCGATGAGACTATCAACTTATGCCACTAAAAAAAACCTCTACAACAGCTATAGTAAACTAGTAAACTAGCAAACATATTTTTGCATTAATACATTTTTTGGTTCTCTTGCTCAGCCCTATGTTATTCATCCATTATCCATTCAACAAAACAAAGACTAGGACCAGCACTAAGGTTAACCAGTCTTGGAGAAAATCAATTCAAAAACAACAAAATCAAAACTCCAAGTATCAGACACATACAGCAAATATAATAAATAAATCCAAAATGTATTCCAAAAACCACAAAGCTTTCAGGCATAACCATTCCTCAGTGTGCATGTAAAAATACAAACACATGATTACTTAAATAGCTCTAATAAAACCATATGACACAGCCCCAGTCATAGAACACAATATTAATCAATTAACTAAAATTCCTGTGGGATCAAAAAATATTTATAAAGTAATTAATAATAACAAAAAGATAAAAAATTGCAAAAAAAAATTCAGTAGATTAACAACTATTTCAAAATCATTTACTTTCTTTTTAAATAGTCTAATCGTCCATATTTTCTCCACAGGTATGATATCTGAGAAACGAGTACTGCTGCCATCTCCCAGTGCATGTGACAGAGATCACAATTTATTGTTTATGCACCTACATTCCCCATGCTGTGGCTCTGTTTGTATCACAAGGCACTTGTGTGTTTCAATGCCTGCAGCCTCCAATTTTTGTGGCATCATACACAATCATGATGGTCTCACAAATGAAACACCCATGGCATCTCCTACTGAGAAAGGTGAGTTGGACACTTTCTGTTCAGTTACCCCCCCCCCCCCCCGCCAACTACTCCAGTACCTCGGACACTTAACATACACAGATTATCTGGGGCAAACATCAAAGTATTATCTCTCTAAGCTATACAAAGTGGCCAGCTATGAATAAACTTCTTGTGTACAAATATACAACAGTGTTCATTGTTACAAAACTTTGACAGAAACACTGCCTCCAGAAGGAGAATGTGACTAGCTAGTACAAAATTCAGGATGCTGTATCCAGCATCACTACAAATCATTTTAGCCTGATGACACACTGTAATTTAATATCCCATTGTAGTGGCACTTTTTCTACAGTTTAGAGTCGTTTAAAAGAAAACAAAAATGGTTAGAGTTCTGGGTAGAAGAAGCTTCCTCCACATACCACAGAACAATAAGATGGGTATCTCTGTCAGTCAACAAGAAATGCAAGAGGAATACTAGACCATATCAGACTGGAGGAACTACTACATTCCTTTATAGGAATGTGGCCTTAGAGCTATAGCATAATGAATGCTGGCTCTTTTCCACTTCTGCTATTGCCATAGAGACAATAAATCCCACCTAAATGGATAAGTGAATGTAGAGGATATGGTAAGTTTAAACAAGTGCTGCTTAAGCAACAGTCCTTTTCATGAAAAATGAAAAATAAGAGAATGCCAGAATAAAAGAATTCTAGTCTCTGCAGGCAAGTGCCTCACACACAGGGGACTTCACCTTATTATACCCCTTTACTTAATATTATTAATATTACAATCCTTTGTGTCACACAACCTTGGGATAAATTAAGGAGGCTTTGATAAAGCGGGTCATTGCTTATGCGACAATGAATTACATGTTCAGTTGCTGGATTTAGCAGGTTCATTCCGAACACCGCAACCTTGGTGCACCAGGACTAAAAATTATTGCTGTACAGTATGGAACATATTATGTTAATGTGTACTAACAGTGCTGTTTCCTCATGCTACAGAAAAAAATATTTCCATTGTGTTTTAATGGTATCCTAATGCTATGCAAAACATATCATGCAGCAGTAATTTCAGCAGTTTACAGTGATAAGTTAGAAGTAACCCATTATCACTGAAATACAAATTAAATTATGACTCTTGGGAAATAATTAATTAAATGCCAGATGAGAAGCAAAGTGCATCTTTGCACAGCTCTATTATGAAAAGGGATATGCTTTTGAAGCCTTGAATCAAAATGCTCCTTGGTTGATTCTTTGATTTCTTGCCTTTCACCTTAATATAACATTAGAAAACATCACTGCTCAGTATATAAAGGTATGCAGTGGCACTAATAAATGTTAAATTAAAAGCATTATTAAATGTCTGTTTTATTTCTTACTCAGCTTTTCTATATGCAATTCATAAGTTTACCACTTAAAATTAAATGTTGCAATAGACGAAACAGCACATTTGCCCTCAGATGCTAAAAGAAAATTATGGATAAAGTTTGAATGTGGGCATAGGCAGAAAGATGAAAAAGTAAAGGAAAACTGTGTACTTTGAATGGTATACCAGATATGTTAGAAAAACATCATATTAAGGGATCATTAGCTGCAGCTTATGATATAGATGGTACTACAACTGGTTCATATTTACTGAACAATGATGGAGTAAGAGAAAGGAATTCTTCCTTACAAGTTATTTTTTTTCTTAGAGAATGAAATTAATGTCACTTTCTTTTATTTACCTTCTTACTTTTTTAACTTAGTCAGAAACCAGCTGGTTTATGTTCTGAGATAAAAGGGGAAAAAACAGATTAAAATGTTTCCACTGAGTTAATTATTTAACCATGTGTATTGATAACAGAACCGATTATTGTAACTCATTTCTAGACCTAACAGCTTTCTAGTCCTATGTACAAAATAATGTGATGTGACAGCTCACATAGGTTGCTGCAGTCATTTCGTTTGAGTTACTAATTAACAAGAGGACCAGCTACTTCTGAACCTTTTTTCATTATAAAATCAGTTTAGTTTTGCAATCTTTGTAAAAAGGCTCATTAATTTCTTTGCTAAGCAGCTAATTGAGCTAGTACAAGGACCCTTTTAGCCATATCCTGGATAACAAAGTACAAATTATATACAAAGGCAACATGAATACAAGTCAGCTTAAGTAGCATGTGGCCTCTGTACAGTCTAGATACAAGAATGAGCAAACAGAACTATATGTGGCAAAGAAAGTATTAACAGGCATAATTATGCATCGGAGGGAGTATTATTCCACAGTGTTGTTCAATACATGGACTGCAAATTGCTTGAATACTAGAGTTAGCTCAATTGCTTCCATAATAAATGCATTTGCATGTAGTTGTCAAGCATTCCAACAACTTGATTTAAATTCACCTAAGGCCTTACCATTTCTAGAGTAGATGTGCAAGAAGTTTAAATTGGTAAATGCAGTTTTTCCAAAACCTTCTCATCAAATGCTAGAACAAAGGCTTGTTTCACCAGGAGTAGAATGGCCTGAGTTTGCAAATCTTAAGGGCTAATAATAAAAATATTTTTTATCCTGTGTGTTTGATAGTGATCATAGTGAAGGTATAGAGGTAAGCGTTATTAGAGCTGAAATAATGACAGTAGCCTTGGCAATTATAGAAAACCAACCTGCCTTCTATGAGATGTTCTGTGTCTGAAAAGAAATAAATGTACAGATTTTGTAAAGGGTGATAACAGAAGGTTTGTTATAGATACACAATGAATTTCTGGGACTTTATCTTTTTCTGAAAGATTTCAAGCCTGCATAAATTAAAGCACTGCTGGTGATTCCCTGCTGGGTGAGGAAAGCAAACCTATATTTTCTTGTATGCTAGTGATAAAGCTGCTTTCTGTTATACTTGCTCCATTTTGTTTTCTGTTTTAAGAAATCTGTTTGGCCTGGTGTTTTTGTAATATGTGAAAGATAGATATTCAAATTAGATAGGCTGTGCATTTCACATGTTTTTCATTAGTTAAATTGCGTGAGTGATACTTAAATACACAGTGAATTTCTGAGCCTTTGTCTTTTTCTGAAAACGTTTCAAGCCTGCATAAACTATAGTACTGCAGGTGATTCCCTTCTAGTTTTTCCTACCTCCCTCCCCTTTGTTGATTTGCTTTTTAAACCTGGTGATTTTAAGTTACCAATCCTTACTGTAAATTGAGCTTAATAAGCTCCTCCCTTTCTACACTGCTATTGATATCTTGAATTATGTATTTGCCTTTCCTTCTGCTTATATTGAAAAAGTGCATTTTACCTCTCCTCGTCTGTTCTACTGATTCACTTGCTCTGAATTTATTATCTAGCTAGCTGTTGTATAAAGTAGTATATTTCTACACACTAGCAAGCACTTGCTTTTACATCAAGAGGTCATTGGATTTTCCATCTTGTGCACTGGGAGGCAGTCTGCTCTGTTTATGATGGGGGGAACACTTGAGATTTCTGCATGTAGTTTTATGGCCTGTAGGGCTTAATCAGATTATCTTGTTTTAGTGCCTTTATAAATTCTGTATAGTTGAGTAGCTCTTGGCTTATTTATATAAAGCAAAAACTTTTATTGAGTAATCACACTTTTATAAGCTGTTTAAAGTACACTGTTGTAGCCATATCTTTAAGTTTGTTTGTGGTAGCATTTCATATCTTTTAAGTTTGTAGTAGCATTTCTTTCCAGACACTCCTTTACTGTGCTTTTACATTAGGAGGACTGGGATCATTCATCTAGTGGCAGTTAGTGTTTACCTGATCTACCTGAATTAGGAAGCAGACAAAAGGGCTCTAAGCATATTTTTCCACTTCTCTTATATGTTGTCACTGCACTTTAGCATTTCAAAAAAATGTATTGCCTGCTGCTGCTTTAAGTAGTTAATTACACTATATTACATTGTATCTATTAGTTATAGGGCTGCTGTAGGTAGTCTGTGTGGTCTTATTACACTTGGGCTCCAAATCAGAAGTTCTACATTAAGAGGGTGCTTTTCTGCACCCTTGTGGCAGAAGTGTGCTGATCTAACCTGTCTGAGTTAGGGATTGCTGGTAAAAGGCTTATTGTGTGCTTTCTTGATTGGTAGTTAGCTTAAAACTTGTTTCTCTTTGTTCATATTTAAGCCTCACATTTGCATGGTGCTGCTCTTCATGCAGCAATGGTTAACAGTGTTCCTATATAGATGCAAAAGTCTAAAAGCTCAGTTTTCCCATAAACATCTGTCAGTGAAACCCTTCCAAGCTTTTCTGTTGCTCACTGAGCAGCGTTACCTTATTGATCAACCTTAGCCTATACAAAGTATAAGGTCCATCTTGTAGTCCCGGCACTACCAGCACAGCCCTGTCAAATTAACTTATTCCCTTCCCTAATAAAACATACAGTAAGAGCCTGCTATCATGGATGAGCAGTTTCCCATCATCTCTCTGGCCAGTCTGATAGACATGGGCATCTTGAGGCAATGCAGCAATTGTTTCATATATACTGACATCCACTTACTTCTGAAACAAACAACTACTTTATGTGAGAGATGTGGTTACACTATGAAATTGAAGGCAAGATTCTCACATAAGAACAAACTGAATGCGAAACAGGTCATCAGCACATACACACTTCCCACACTAAATAAGGACAAGACACATATACCCACATATGCAGAGGTACTCACTAATAACTTATCAAAAGATCAGAGGCCTCTCAAATGGAAGCCACTTACACACATAACAATGTAAAAAAAAACAAAAAAAACAACTACAACACATAATAACACACATCAGTGTTTCAACAAATAAGCCCATATGGTGTAACACCACAAAACCTAGCGTATTGGTCATATGTCATTCCATTGTGAGACACATGGATGTTCCCCTCACCAGGCTGGATAATGAGTGGGTTATGGTTAGCTGCCTGTCAAATGCCAGGATTCATCAAGTCACTCAAGCACTCAAGTCACTCAACCACAAGTATCAGTATGACTCTACTATAGTCCATGTGGGGGTGAATGACTTGAGAAATACCACACTGGACCATATGAAGAGAGACATGACTGAGCTTTCGGATTATGTGTCACAGGCAAGTATAAGCCTAGCCTTAAGCAGCATTCTACCTTCTCCAAAATATGATTCCACAATACAAACAAAAATGATTGACTTTAACAATTGGCTAAGCTTCTGGTGTCAGTCCAAGGGGATCCAGTATCTGTCAGCCTAGAAAGACATGTTTGGCAGGCTATTCTGCTTTGCCAGAGATGGTCTACACCTGTCTCCTCTTGACTTTTGGATACCAGCAAAGACATTAGCCACCTCTATTGTGTCTTTTTTAGACAGTGTCAACATAACTAATCTCCCAACTTAACAAAATCCTCTCCACATAAACTCAAAGTACTGCTGCTTAATACTGGGAGTCTAAATAAGAAACTGCACTCCCTGGAAGCACTCCTCACCTTGGAGCATGTTGACATCTGTGCAGTCACTGAGACATGGTTCAAAGGTGCAAAACGTACCCCGGCCATGCAGGACTACAATGTCTTCCATACATTCACACCACAAACTGGGCATGACAGAACCAAAGGAAGAGGTCTACCCATCTTCATGGAGACTGATCAAACAGTGACTTTCTTGAGTTACTCCATGCCCAGTTAACTATAGACAAAGCCCACTGCCACATCATAGCTAGCTATAGGTCCCCCCACCATGAAACAGGAAAAGCTTATCTCATACCTGGACTTACTGGAGTCACTTGCCATATAGCTCAACACCTACTCATAGGTGATTTTAATTATCCTACTATTGACTGGGAAACATACATGACTACAAACATACTGGCTCAGACTTTGTCAATGCAAATGGTCTGGAATAGCTAGTCAGCACACGCACAAAAGGCTCAAATGTTCTTGACACAGTTCTCACTAACATGGGAGAACATTGCACCCCCATGTGAAATTGTCTCCAGTAAGATCGGACCAAAAATCAGTCTCATTCAATGTAATTATGAGACCAGATACCCCATCAAGCTCAGAAATGCTTAAGAAATGTTCTAAGACAAATTGCTTCCTACTAAGTGATTGTATAATAAGATTCAAAGCCTGCTCAAATGCAGATAACACAGACTCCTATGCAGAGGTGTACACCAATGCCCTGTATAAACACTTAAGCAGTTGTATAGAATCGGCTGTACCCGACTGGATTAAAATCAGGTCCTGCTGAAAAAACAAGCAACCCTGGTGGACCCCTAGTATAAGCAGGCTATACAACAATAGAAAGAAACGAATGTCCAAGAACAGGAGGGAACTGGCTCAGCACAATCCCTCTCTAGCTTAAACAATCAAATTAGAGATCTTGTCAATACCTTCAAAGCTAATTTCAAATCAAAAATAGCCTTCATAGCTAAGGATAATCACAAGGCATTGTCTAAGTACATCCAACATCTAAAAGGGAGTGCCCAGCTATGTGCTGAACTGGTTGTGGATGGCACCACTCATACTCAACCAGAGGTAATAGCCAACCTACAAGCTTTTGGAGAAATCTTCACCCCCCCCCAGTCATCCCCAAAGTATACCTGCCGCCATTCCTCAGCCTTATTATCTCAGGAGAGCATGTCATCTTGGCACTCTCCAAGGCAAAAAAAACAGCATCAGTGAAACCAGACAACATCCCAGGTTGCCTTTTAAGCAACTTAAAACATGACCTAGCAGGCCCACTTGGATCCTGTTTAACCACAGCATGGGAACTGGCTGTGTTCTGGCGGAATGGAGGACAGCAACAGTAATCCCTCTGCCCAAAGGAGGACCATCAACCAAAACTGGGAATTATAGGCACATAAGCTTGACTAGCCTCATCTGCAAGGCCATTGAAAGAATCATTATGGACCCTATTAAAAAGGACAAATGTAATCTCAAAACTCTGAACCCAACTCAGTATGGATTTGTTAAAGGTAGATCATGCATTTTAAACATGGTTTATTTCTTTGAGAAAGTCACCAAGGCCCTGAACAAAGAAAAGACAGTTCATGCCACCTATCTTGACCTAGTCAAGGCATTTGATACAATCCTCTACTCAGGTATTATAGAGAAAGACTCTCAATTGGGAATTAACCCCTACATTATCAGATGGGTAGCCAACTGGCTCACCAACAGGACACATACTGTCAAAGCAGATGATTTTATCTCTAGTAAAAGTCCAGTCACCAGTGGCTTATCACAGGGATCTATGCTGGATCCTTTACTGTTCAGAATTTATTTCTCAGAAGTTCAGACAAACCTGGATGGACTGTGGCTGACCAGGTTCACTGATAATTACAAACTGGGAGCAATCATTGAGTGCCCCAATGGTGGTAATATACTGCAGACAGTGTTAATACAGACAAATGATTGGTGCCATAGCCACAGATTAAATCTAAATGCAAAAAATACATTATTATTCCCTTTGGGAAAGCCAACATCCCTACTAATTACATAATAGATAGCACCCCACTAAGTCTAAACCAAGTGGTATGTGAACTTTGACCATCACATATCCGCAGTAGTATGGAAGTCCTTCAATGTGGCACATCTTATAAGTAAAGGCATTGCATCTAGATCTAAGGATGTTATAATTCTATTAAATTTGACCCTCATCAGACCAGTAATTGAGTACAGTGCTCCCTTTTGCATATACCTCACCAGACACCTGTAACAATTTGAGAGACCATGGAGGTTTCTCACCAAGAAATTACAGGGTACACAAAACAAGTCTTATGTGGAAAGATTGAAAGTCCTAACACTGTATTCTGTCTCCTTCAGGTTGTTAAGGGGTAACCTCTAGCTGGCTTACAGGGCATTCTTTGACCCAGCCCTGATGGAAATGCTACACATTCATAAATCAAACTGCAGAAGGGTCACTCACTCCAGGGATCTTAACCTAACCTGTGGCATGAAAAGGTCATGATGAAGATATAGCTACATCTCCCAGAGACTGCCATTTCTCTGGAAACAAGTTTCCAATTAAAGTGAAATAGAGCCCCTCCCTGACTCTCTTCAAATGTAACCTAGATCAATGAATGGGTGACCACAAATTCAGTCCTGGCATGGTGCCCATGTCTTTCCTAGACAGAGCAAGTCAATATTAACAACCATAGACCCTTACCTCTGCAAACTTCACTCACCAAACCACCAACAACTGGGGCAACTTGGGATAAATATGGCTAGGCTTGTAAGAGTTCTAGGGGTGTTAGCTTAGTAACCTTCTATGAACCTATATGGTGAGTTAAGGGCAGCAATTTAAATGGCAATTTCAGTTTTTGGAATTAGTAAATTGACTCAAATTGTTCTTCTTGTCTGAGGGTTGAGATGGTTAGACATGTATGGTTTACTCTTGGCCATTTTAGAATAGAATGTACCATTTACAACATGTGGTCCTTAAATTGTTGGTGCTGCATCAATATTTATCCCTAAATATAGTTATGAAGTTGCACACTTCCTTCAGACATTTGGGTGTGCCAAAATCAGTGAAACATGTTTGCTAACAGCATCTCTTAGATAATGCCAAAGTGTATTAAAATCTACATGGATCTTCTTCTGAGCTAAATGCAGTAATTTATTAGGTCTCATTACTGTTAATCTATCTACAGGGAGTATTAAGTGTAAACTAAGAAGGTGTAGCAGTATGTCATTTATAAACAGGAAGAATAGCACTGATTTAAGAATGTAGCCCTAGGGGCCTCTGATTAAAACCTACCTTGTTCAGATATTTTCTTCATACCAACCATAAAAATTGTTCTATCTAAAAGACAGCTTTCAAAAAGTTGATGCTGCATCAACACATTTATTTTCTGAAGACTTGAAAGTACGATACTGTGAATAACATATTAATTTGTTCATTTAAGTTGTCCATGGTAAAGACACAAGGCAGGACCACCAGGCTCTAAAAATCTTGTAGAGTCAACGGATAAGAGCTTTCACATGTAAAAACATGCTACATCAGATCTCAGGCATAATAGATAAACTCTCTCAACTAGGCATCAATCTATATGTTATCAGATGGGTAGCAAACTGGTTCATTGATAGAATGCACATAATCAAAACAGGGGAAGCCACCTCAAGCAGTAGACCCGTAATGAGTGGTGTACCCCAGGGCTCGGTCTTGGGACCTCTGTTATTCGGGATATACTTCTCTGAGGTGCAGGTCAAAGCCAGTGAATTATAGCTGACCAAGTTTGCAGATGACTGCAAGTTGGGCACGGTCATCAATTCCCCAAGTGATGTGGATATCCTCCAAGAGGGTCTCACCTAAACAAATCACTGGTACCAGAAACATGGCCTCAAGCTGAATGCCAAAAAATGCATTATCATCCCCTTTGGGGAGCGTGATGTCCCCACATATTGTCACATTAATAACAACGTCCTAAGTATGCAATCAGTTTTGAGAGATTTGGGCACCCAGGTTAATAGCAACCTGACTTTTGACCACCATGTTGCTTCCGTTGTACAGAAAGCTTTCTACATGGCCCACTTCATAAGTAAGGGTATCTCATCCAGGGACAAGGAGGTCATAACATCCCTGTATTCTTCCCTTATAAGGCCTATTATTAAGTACAATGCCTCCTTTGGCATGTACCTCGCAAAGCACATGCAGCAGCTGGAGAGACCACAGAGGTTCCTCACAAGGAGAATCCAGGGCCTCAAACATCTACCCTACACAGATAGGTTAAAAACCCTGTCCCTCTACTCAGTTTCATATAGACTCCTCAGAGGTGACCTCTGTCTGGCATACAAAGCAATCTCAGACTCCGCCTTGATGGGACTGCTGCATATCCACAAGTCAAGCTCCATGCAAGTAATCCACATGCGTGACCTCAACCTGGTCTGTGACATCAATAGGACATGTTGGCGGGACAGATTTGTGTCTCAGAGACTCCTCCGTCTGTGGAATAGACTCCCTCTCCATGTCAAACAGAGTACCTCATTATCCCTTTTTAAGCACAATCTAGATAACTGGATGGGAAACAGAAAATACACCCCTGGGATTCCACCTGTGTCTCTGCTCGACAGGGGCTTTGGGTGCTGACTTGTCTAAACATGGGATAAACTCTTGACTAGGCTTATAAGGACCTCAGGGCCAATAGCCTAGTAACTTCCTATGATCCTATGATAAAAATTTAAGCTTTTCCCAGATTGATTTATATTTTTCCTCTATAATCCTTATTAACAATTTTTCTTTTTCCTGCATCTCTGTCAATATTTTATATAAATTTAATGAGGCTATATACACAATTGGGTTTATTAAACCAAACCTCCTTCCTCATCGGTAACATAAAGAATTCTTCTTTTAATGTGGTTCTGTCTGGATCCCCATATATATGTAAATAACACATTCAATAATTATTTTTCACATTCTGATGGTATCATAAATACACTTGCTAGATGTGGCATATTACCTAATATTACTGAATTAATTAAACATGCTTTTTCCCTATATGTAAGTTTAAATGTTTTCCAGAATATACAAGTATTCCTTTTTTAAATATCATGTCCTTCTGTTGAGTCACCCTTTGTTGCTCAATACCAAACCTTATTCCTGAATTTCTATTTCTTCTTTATTAAACTGAATACCTCTTATTTTTCCAGAGAACCCCAGTCATTAATTATTTTCTCATTAATATTTAAACCTAATACCCTTAGTTCTTTGTCAAGTGTCTTAATGGCTCTACTCATCCGTTCTTTATTTTTAACATCTAATACTAGATCGTCCACTTAAGAGAACATCACTGGAATCTGACTTCCCTCTGGTGTACAATATTTAGCTTCCTCCAATGCCAAATTTATCTTAGTAACTACCACATTCATAATTAATGCAAATAAAATACTACTCACTGTCTCACTAATCAAACAATAACTACTAGTCTCGCTTTATTTTTGTTATATACAGATTTCAAAATGTTAATTATTTTATTACTTATATTCTTTCAAAATCTCCCATAATGCTTCATGTTGGAACATGTCAAATGCTTTACTTACATCACCTACTAGTATTTTTAATTCGGTTTCCCTGCTTATCTGCCAATTCTCTTGTTAATATTAAAACTTCTTAACTTTGTTTTTCTTTTATTCCAAAAATTGTTTCAGTCAGTAACTTATTAGACTTACTTACTATTCTTGTTTCTACTATTTTCATAAAAATCTTATAATCACCATTATTTAATACTAGTGGTCTCCAGATTTTATGTCTGTTCTTTCTCCCTTTTTCCATACAAAGTTCATTGTATCCATACATATTTTTTTCATCACTTACACCTTTTTCAAGCCATTCATTTAACACCTCTAAAAATATTCTTTCTCCCACTCTTGCATGCCCTTATACATTATGTATTCAAGTACATCTAAACCTTTAGCTGCTTTTACATTTGCTGTTTTCAACACTTTTTTTAATTATATCATTGTAATATTTTCTTTCATCCTCTTATTGTCTTCTTCAATGCATTTTGTTAAGTTCCAGCTTTTTTTCTTATGTCACAGATGGAAAATGTTTTTAAAATATGTCTTTTGATGGTCTGCTTTATGTCCTTTTGTGTATTCACTACATGCCCTTCCTCATTCCTTAACTCTCTTGCTCTTCTCATCTTTTCTTTAACCGTTTTACTTAGATATGGTGCTACTTCTTCTTTTCATCCTTGTAAAAATATCTTTGAATAATATTTTTTAATTTTCTCTTGGTTCATTTTGTATAACATTTTCTCTTTTTCTAGAAACTCTCCCTTATTGTCTATTATGTTTTTAAAGACGTGGTTACCGATTTCCTTATATTTAAAAATATCTTGCATTCTTTTTGTCCTTTCACATTGCAGTACTTCTTTTCTATATTTTTCTTTTAAACTAATCCACCAACTTGTCCAATCTTTATAAAATCATGTCATGTTTATATGATCCAGCCATAGTTGATGTATAATCTCCTTTACATACTCATTAAGCTCTGATTCATTAATTATTTTGATCCCTGTACCCATTCCCATATAACCTATTTTTTTTAATCTCTGTCCAGATTGCTACATGGTCTGAAAAACCTATACTTTTAATTCCTTGATGTAATATACTTAAACTCTCTGATACTATAACTTAATCAGTTTCAGTTCTCAGATTACTCATTTGTATGACCAATGTTTGCTTTTCCATAAGTACATTTTATCGCTTTTAATCATATCTAAAATTACTTTTACATCTCCTCCTTCTTTTCGTCTGTCTTAAATCACAACTGAAGTCTCCCACTACTATAACTTGCATATTTACACTTACATAATCAAGTATTTTCTTAAACATAATCTCTCTTTGTTTTTGAAAAGTGTATGCACAGAGTGCAATCACCATATATATTTGGTTCTTCCATCTTATATCTACTGTTACTATTCTTCTTCATGCTGCATAGTGTATAATCCAACATTTCTATACATTCTTTACATAAAATTGCTATGCCTGAGCATTTTTCATCTGCTAAATTCCATATAACCTTGCCTTCCCATAACACATTAACTTGCATCCATTCTTCTTCTGTTATTCTTATCTGTATTAATACTATAATGTCCATATCTAACATTCTACGCCATCCCAGTACTCCTAGCCTTCGCAGAACATTCTTTATGCTATCTACATTAATGGCTAGGATTCTCACTTAGTAGTTTCTTTTGCTTTTATCCTTTTTCTTTTTTATTTCCTCCTATACCTATATTTTTAAATGTAAGTTTTCTATCTTCTTCTATCTTTCTATATTTTTCCAATATAACTTCTTTTCATTTTGACTCTTATCCATTTATCATCCCCTTCGTCACTTGAATTACTTAGTTCTTCTTCCTTCTCTCCTTCTTTACTTTTATTTCCTTCATACTTTCATTTACTTCCATTCTTATATCTTTCTCATTCATTGTTTCTTTTTGTGTTTCTTCTGTATTATCTACTAAAACACTCTTCCTATCATGGTCTGATTTTGCTTCCTGTGCATAATCTCCTGTAGCATTACAGTCCATCCATGAATGTTCTCTTTTTTCACACTTTATACATTTTTGCTAATATTTTTTTTTTGCTTTGCGACCAAGTTTATCACAAATAAAACATTTCCTTTTATCACAATTGTTGATTAAATTATAATCTTTACTACAGAAAAAAACACATCTATGGTTGTTCCCAGTATCTGAACAATCCCTTAATCTCATCCACATTAGTTATATTCAGCAAATGCATTATTTAAGCAATAATCCACGCCTGGGTGTGGGTAATGCTGGATTTACCCACGGTTGGTGTGGTTTGGTCACAAGGGTGAAGTCCGAGTGGCCAAACAAAGACAACCATGGGTAAATCCAGCATTACCCACACCTAGAAGTGGGTTATTGCTATTATACAATGACATTATTTAAGAAAAAAAATACTTTTCTGAAATAATGGCATTGTATAATCCCTCCGTCCTGCCCTTCCGCAGCTGTCTGGTATTCTGCAGCAGTTCTGATGTACTGTGCATGCATATGCTTATGCAGTACATCAGAGCTGTGTGTGGAAGCAATGGTGAAAGCAAGATCTCCGTTGCTTTTTAGAAAGTGTCTCGCTATATTAAAGGAGTTTAACATGGCAAGATAGTTTTAAAAAAAAGCAACGGAGATCTACCTTTCTCAAAAAGCACCTTCTTCCATCTCCATGTTTGAGATTAGACTTCCTGCTTCTCCAAGCCACCTCCGAGCCCATCCGGAAGATAGGAAGTGTAACAGCAAATTGAGTCTCCCTACAGAAAGAGTAGGGGAAATCCCCCAATGCCCTGGTCAAATTTGTCCTGGTGGAATAAATACTACCTCGAGTCTCCCCTGAAAAGTGATCACTAGCTTAGTGGGACTTATGGTCAACAAGAGTCCTACCACCCTTTTGACAGATATTGCTTTGAAATATAAACTGGCTGTGGGGAACTGTAATTCAGTGACTTTTCACTCTTGATTGTTTAGCTATTTCTGGTATTTATGGATTTAGTATACAAACCAGATGGTCCATCAACATCAGGATACTATTTATTGCATTAAGTGGAACAGTTTTATAAGGGTTATTACCAAAGAAATACTTAATTGCTTCCCAAAACAAACTGGAGTGACTAAAATAATTCTTATTTCATGCTCAGAGGACTTGATTTTACAGCTTTGGTAGCTATACTGCAATACCATGTGAGAGTTTTCAATTTAGTCATGGCTATCTTTTGAGTTAAACCACACATTAGTTCCCTGGAGGAGATGTTAATATATACCATAATTGATGAAAGTACAGCTTTTTAAGTTGAACTTAATAACAGTAGATGTTTAAATAATCACTGCTGCAGTAGCCTTAGCTATATGGGTTATATCCTGCCAGCTTCTAAAGCTTCAGGACACCTTCAAAGCATCCAAACAGCACCCAACCTGTCACACAGCTTGAGCACAGCTGCCTAAAAAACAAGTTTGAGGGCAAACCCCTTCAGAGCTTTCACTCCAGCATCAAAAGGGAGGCTGAGCCTTGAAAGGACAATGCTAATCACAACAAAAAATAAATGTCCACACCCTGGGATGAAAACAAAAAAAAAAAACATCAAAAAACAAGGGGGATGGAGGGAGGGACAGACTACTGCAGCAGTGCTCATTTGACTAACTACTGTTATGGTAAGTTTTACTAACACAGCTGTACTGTTTATCATATTGATCACTGGTGCAGTAGCCTTTGCTATATGGCTAGATTACCCTAGCATAGTACATTTGGGATGTGGATGGAGAAGGATCCAGGAACTCTTGGAAAATGATCCTAGAATGCTTGATCTGAG
Organism: Protopterus annectens; assembly: GCF_019279795.1. NCBI lineage: Eukaryota > Metazoa > Chordata > Ceratodontiformes > Protopteridae > Protopterus > Protopterus annectens. The sequence continues at coordinate 1,694,059,642 of NC_056725.1, read as the reverse complement.
CCTACAGAAGGAATCAATCTTTTAGTGTTTTTCAAAAGATGTACAGAGGACCAAGTATCAGCTTCTAGAATACTTCTAGAATCCAACATTTTCCAAAAAGCCATAGATGAAGCCAGTGTCCTGGTTCAGTGGGCCTTGACCCGAAATGGAATAAGGTTGTTGTGGTGAGTATAACAAAAAGTAATCGCCTTAGACAACCAGTTGGAAATAGTCTGTTTGACACAGTTTGTCTGTTCTTATCTTCACAAGAAATAAACAATTGATCTGAAAATCTGAAAGATTTAGACCTCCCAAGATAGTACCAGAGTTATGGACATCCAAGGTATGGAGTATCCTTTTGCCCTCATTTTTAGGTTCAGGAAAGAAAACAGGAGAATGGATAGTTTGACTTAAAGTAAACTTGAATACCACTTTAGGCATAAAAGAAGGATTAGTTCTCAAAAAAAACGTTGTATCTATGGAAAATGAGATAGGGTTCACAGATTATTAGAAATTGCAACTCAAATACCCTTCTTGAAGAGGTCAGAAAAATCCTTAAAACTGTTTCCAATGTTAAGAACCTCAAGTCAAAGAGAACAGCTGGTTCAACGGAGCAATTGTTAGCTTCTCTAACACCAAATTAAGATCCTAAGGAGGGGCCACCATTATTTTTATTTTGCAGGCCTCTTGTGCAAAAGTCCTTTCAAGATAATTTTGACAGGAGTCTGCACTGAAAGAGGAGGATCTATGTGTAGTCATGCTGAAATATCCAATAAATGAACTTTGAAAGAGGAGTAAGAAAGACCATAGGACAGTAACTCACACAAATATTGTAGAACCAGAGAACAACTAGCTTTGTTTGGGTGCTTGTTATGTTGTTGGCACCAACTAGGAAACCGTCTCCATTTGACAATACATGATTTTCTAGTAGCAGGCTTTCTTGTCTCTAATTAGTACCTGCTGCATGTCCTCAGCAAACAGGTGCCTAAAAGGAGTTAAGACCATATCATCCAGGCAGTCAGCTGAAGTTGATTGATGTTGGGATTTATCAAACAACCCTGTTCTTGTGTGAGTAGCTCCATTCTGTGAGGAAGCTTATGGTAATTGCCCCTGGCCATTTTCAAAATAAGGGAGAACCACGGTTGCCTAGGTCAGAAAGGAGGCACCAAAATTATCTTAACAGATTCCTTCTGAATCTTCAGAAGTACCCTGGATATTAGTGGAAAGGGTGGAAAAGCATATAGGAACATTCTTGTCCAAGGAAAAGAAATGACATCTGTCTTCCAGGCCTTCTTGCATGGAGTCCTGGAGCAGAAGATTGCCAGTTAATTGTTCAGAGAGGAGGCAAAAAGTCTACTTGAGGAACTCCCCACAGATGGATCAAATCTAGGAAGACATCCAGTCTAGTTTCCATTCATGAGTCTCTGCCCTAGTCCTGTTTAGCTTGTCTGCCACAAATTTTGCTATGACAGAATGTATGATTTTTGTAGTATGAGACTGTGTTGACAAGCTATATCCCAAGCTAACATGGCTAGTCTGGAGGGGGGCTACAACCTGGTTCCCAGGGACAAACGATGGCTCAGAGAGTTGAGTGCTTTGATCAGGGCAAGCATTGCAAACTTCACCCCCCTCTCCCCCCTAAAGGAGAGATAACTATCCCAGCGGAGTGTAGCCTCCCAGACATCTCAAATGCGCAGGTGAAAGCTGCTCTCTCTAAAGCTAAAAACACAGCATCAATGGGACTGGATGGTGTCCCCGGCTGTGTGCTAAGCTAAATCAGCTGTTTAATCTCAGCCTTACCACAGGATACGTGCCCAAGGAGTGGCATACGGCAACTGTGGTCCCACTCCACAAAGGCGGTGCCTCTACGGACCTTGGTAATTACCGCCCCATAAGCTTAACAAGTCTAGTCTGCAAAGCTATGGAGAGGATCATAATGGAGCTCATAAACAAAGATATAGGGGACTTGCAGACACTGGACCCGACCCAGTTTGGCTTTGTCAAGGGAAGATCATGCCTTTTGAACTTGGTCGACTTCTTCGAAACAGTCACCAAGGCCATTGATGAGGGAAAGGCAGTCCATACAGCCTACCTTGACCTTGCAAAGGCTTTCGACACAATACCCCACTCGGGTATTGTAGAAAAACTTACCAGCTTAAATGTAAACCCATATGTCACAAGATGGGTTGCAAACTGACTTAAGGACAGAACCCACAGGGTTAGAGTTGCTGGCGCTATGTCAGACTCCAAGCCGGTCACAAGTGGTGTCCCACAGGGTTCGGTCCTTGGCCCCCTATTGTTCGGCATCTACTTCTCAGAAGTACAGGCCAACATGGGAGGACTTTGGCTGACAAAGTTTGCAGACGACTGCAAACTGGGTGCCATAGTGGAAAGTGCATCGGACACGGATATCCTTCAGAAGGGACTCACGGAAACAGATAGCTGGTGCCAGAGCCATGGCCTGAAGTTAAACGCCAAAAATGTATAGTCATACCCTTCGGGAAAAACAAGGTAACCCCAAGCTACCATATAGGTGGCAATCCACTAAGCACAGAAGAGGTTATCAGGGACCTGGGGACCCAGGTTGACAGTGGCCTTTCTTTTGACACTCACGTTGCTAAAGTGGTTAGAAAGAACTTCTACATTGCCCACCTGATCATGAAGGGATTCACATCCAGATCTAGTGAGGTCATTGTTCCCTGTACTCTTCACTTATCAGACCAATGATCGAGTACAATGCCCCATTCGGGATGTATCTCACCCGACATCTGCAGCAATTGGAGAGACCCCAAAAGTTCCTCACCAAAAGGATAAAGGGACTCCAAAATCTGTCATATGCTGCCAGATTGAAGAAACTCCAGCTCTATTCAGTCGCATACCGTCTGCTCAGAGGTGACATGTGCCTGACATACAAGGCCATGTCCAACCCGGAATTAATGGACACGCTCCACCTCAAAAAATCCAAATCCACCAAAACCACTAGAGCAAGCGACTTAAACTTTAGCACGGACTTAAATAGGACGTGCTGGAGGGATAGATTTATCACTCAGAGACTCCCTATGCTGTGGAATAAAATCCCGGTCCATGTGAGGCAGAGCACCTCGCTGGCTCTGTTCAAGAGAAATCTTGACCTGTGGATGGGAGATCGTAGGTTTACCCCGGGAATCATCTCTGTGTCTCTGCTGGACAGAGGCACAACAAACTAATGGGCACAGTATTTTTTCATATAAGGGGTGGCGTAAGCCACAAAAATTTGGGCTAGGCTTATAAATGCCTTAGGGCAGATAGCCTAGTATAAACCTATGAACCTATGAACCTATGAACCTATTTATTTGCTTGCATCTGTTCTTGTGCCTCACTCCCCACCCCCACTCCACCAAAATATTTCTCTTCTTAAAATCCCCAGCACTGGGATTTGAAAAGATAAAGGGAGTTGATGCTGGGAAAAAGATATTTCAGATACCACTGTATATTTCTCATATGTAGTCTTACCAGGGGGTTCATGAGAATTATAGAGGCCATGATACCCAAAATCCTGAGGTGTTTCCCTCACAGTGACCGAAATCTGATTGGAAAACCTTAGAAACAGATCTAGATAAAAATCTATTTTCTAAATCTCGATGAACTGAGGTGTCTAGTTGACATCACAAGAATGCAATCCTGTGTGAAGAATTCAAGAAAGATTTTTGAATGTTCTCTTGGAATCCCAGCTTGTGTAAGATATCTCTCATCCAAGACACAGAGAAAGGGGGAGGGATTCCTGACACTCTGAAAAAGACTGCAAAGATCAGCACGTCATCTAAATATGGAAGAATGTGGTTACCCTGTAACTGGCAATGAGCTATAACTGGAGCTAGGCACTTTGTGAACTCTCTTGGTGCAATGGATAATTTAAATGGTAATGCAAAGAACTGATGATGTGATCCAGACACATAAAACCTTAAGAAACATCTGAAGTCTGGATGAGACAGGTTGTGAAGTGACATAATTTTGAATTTAATCATTATCGGAAACAGGTTTAGAAATGAATGATCCAGAACTTGTATCCAACAATTTTCTTTCTTTCTTTGGCACTACAAACATCCTGGAATAAAAAAAACATTTTCCCACCTGGGAAGGAGGAACTGGTTCTATCCCACCTTGGGACAGCATGTGCCAAAGAACCAATGGGAACAAAACAGTTTGATCTGAAGAATGAGGATTATCCCCTTGGAAAGAAGGAATTTCTTCCCATTGCCATCTGTAACTTTAATGAATGATTTTCAGAGCCCATTAGTCTGAAACTATCTGTTGCCAAAGAAATAAATGGAGCTTTATACTTTTTGAAAGAAAAAAAACAGATCTGGATGGGAGGGAGCAACAAGGTCTCTTGAACAGTCATTTAGACTTGTTGGACTGTCCTTGGTTTTGGGAGGTTCTATACTTCTTTTTGGAAGCCCCTTGCCATGTTTTCTTAAATGTGTGCTTACCTGTATTTTATTGAGACTGTTAAATCTTTTTCTTTGCCAAAATTTGATGATGAGATAGCATCTCCCTGGGAATATTTAGAAAATGAGTACAAAAATGGACATACCATCATATACACCCTTCACAAAACACTCCAAAAAAGTTACTTTATTAAAAGAAAAACAAGGTAAAATAACAACTGCTGGTTGCGAAAAGGATTAGCGCTTTCGACCGTAGCCTTCTTCAGATCCTAAGCAATACACCAATCATTGTCCTTAAATCCAGCTAAGGTCCAATCATAAAAGAGTGGAAAGCACTTCCTTGAAGCAAAGACCAATAAAAAGCATTCTCAATCTGGAGAATCAAAAACATAGACAGCCTTACGCCATCCAATCAAATATTCACCAATCTCTACAGTTAAAATCATAAGATAACCAATCAGTTAAAATCACGCAGTCATTGGGTCATTCATTCTTGTCTAATATATCCATAAGTGTTTGTGAGGTAAGATTTAGTGGCTGTACTCTCAAATGGAGATTAATCACTATTAATCACTATACACATTCCCTAGTCCTGTTTCAGATCATGTCAAGGCACGGCACTCATATGTTACTAAACAACGCTTTTATATGCCTCTTGTCATCACTTTCCTTCATAAACTAGACAAGAAGAAGATTCAAGAGGTAACTACTCTGCCGAAAAAAACAGTAATGACATGCTCAATCGGAATGGAGCATATATCTACATAAGTCATTTAGTAACATATGAATGCTGTGAATGGCTCAAAGAACAGGAAATGTTCACAGATCTATTTTGATTGGCTCTAGTTGGCTCCTGTGAGCTCTGATAGGCAAGGAGCACTAAGCATGGAAACAGCATGAATATATATATATATATATATATATATATATGTTTTAAACCATTTATCGTAAACAGCTTTGTTGAATAAAGAAGAAGATTTAAATGGTCATCATCTTATTCGAAAGAATACTAATGATACGCTTGATCGGAACTCATTAGACCATAACTTTGCCTTGACAGCCAGAAACTGCATATTGAGGGCTTGTGCTTATAAAGAGGTTTCCTTTAAAATGATTGGGTGACAATGACAGGATCATATACTTACTGAAAGTAAATTTTCAAGGCGATTGAGTGTATATTATCAGCATATGAGTGATGTGATCTGAAACAGGACTAGGGAATGTGCATAGGGATTAATCTCCATTTGAGATTACAGTGACTAGATCTTACCACACGAATGCTTATGGATATATCAGACAAGAATGAACATCAACCCAATGACTGCAGGATTTTAACTGATTGGTTATCTATGATTTTAACTGTAGAGATTGGTGAATATTTGATTGGACGGCGTAAGGCTGTCTATGTTTTTGATTCAAAACAGAACAGGAGCCCAACAGTAGCCAGCAGAAAAAGATGTTAATCCCAAAAAACACTTTCTTTTAAAGTAAAGTCAGTTTAATAAAACTTTTTCTCACGTTTTCGTCACTTTAAGTAAAGTAACTTCTTCAGACACACAGACAAACAGCAGTTACACAGTTTCTACAGCATTTAAACCATGTAGCATGAAGTCATGTGACTAATAGCAGCAATGAATTAAAGGTGCAAAGCACAATAATTCAAACACTATTAAAGTAAGTCTTAAAACTTACATACTACCTCAAATAAAAAGTGTGTATGCAATCAGTATACAGTATACAAGGGTTATGTTAATGTCATTAGTAAAAAGTCAAAAGTACACTATCGTGTAAGATTCCTTAATTTAAGCAAACATGAAATACTACAATTCTCATTCAAACCAGACAAGCAGAAAGCATTAAGTGCTAACTGCCATTCTAGTTCTCGTACCTCTAATAGTACTGGATATGGGCCACCTCTAATGTCAGGAAGTACCTGATCAATAGCTTGGAACGTGAAACTATGTCCACCATTTAATGAAACATGTTTTGCTAAAGCATTTTCTGTTTTATTTTTGCTAATCGCATAAGAGTGTTCGTAAATTCTCTCACAAAGCTTCCTGTCTGTTTTCCCTATATAGAAAGCCAGACATAAGGTACAGGAAGCTAAGTAAACAACACTCTTGGACTCACAATTCAACTTATGCTTATTGTAAACTTTACATGTATTCAATACTCTAAAAGAATTACCTGTTTTATGTATTTACACATCTTACATGCTCCACACATAAAGGTTCCAGTAAGTCTAGAAGTAGGTTTAGTGCTTTTAATTTAAAAAAAAAATTTTAAATTAGTACCTCTTCTATAAACAATACTGGGTGACTGGCCAATTCTGTCAACTAGGGAAGAGTCCTTATAAAGGAAACTCCAATTCTTGTGGAGAATTAATCTAAGTTGGTCACTGTCTTTATTAAAGGTGGTTATAAAAGTATTGCATAAAGAGGTCTCCCTAGTTTGCTGAGTCATTGGAGGTTTTATAAAGGTAACCAAGACACTGTTTGGTGACTGTGTAGTTCGAATGGCAACCTGGCTAGGAGGTGACTCTACCAGGTTAACATCAACGACAACAGAAGGTGAGGTCAAGACTGGTTGAACTATACCTCTACTCCGTTTGTTTACGATTTCTTCAGTTAGGTCATTTATTAAACTAACCGGGTAGCCTCTATTGCAAAACATGTCTCTTAAGAGTTGACATTCAGAATTAAAGTAATCTTCATTAGTACACATCCTTGCGGCTCTAATAAGTTGACCTTTCACTATTGAACGTTTTTGTCTGTAAGGGTGTGCACTAGAAAAATGTAAATAGGAGTTGCAATATGTAGGTTTTCTATAAATTTTGGAAACATATCTCTTATATACTATATCTTTTTTTTATATTCACGTCCAAATAGTCAATACTAGCAATGTGAAAAGTGTAAGTAAATTTAAAAAATGGTGTAGTAGAGTTAAAGTAATCTATCATTTGTTTAGCTAGCGATTCATTTCCTTTAAAAATCACAAAGATGTCATCTAAAAATCTGGTATAAAAGTGAAGGAAGTGTAAATTTCAGAGTTATTGAATACAAAATATTCTTTCCATTGAGCCATAAACATGTTCGGCACGCTCGCTACGCAAGGGGAGCCCATAGCAACTCCATATTTTTGTAAATAGATCTTGTCGTTAAAAATAAAAAAAGTTGTTGGAAAGTATAATATCAATTAACTCAGTTGCCAGGTCAATATCCCTTTGTGGAGCTTTTTTATTTTTCATATAAACGTCTACCCACTCACTCACGCTTCTAAGTGTGGAATAGAAATGTAGAAGTCGACTACATCGATGGTAAGAAAGTTGTCTTCTTGGTTAACTTCTAAAATGTTCAAATTTTTCAACAAAGTCCATGAATCTTTGTATACTCGTGACGCAAGTTTAAGATATTTTTGTAATATTGAGTCAACAAGTTTTGCACATGGATATGTCAAGGAACCTCGGCCATCAATAAGTGGACGCATAGGAGGGTCACGTTGGCTCTTATGAATCTTTGGTATTCCGAACATGACAGGTGTTTTTGGGTAGAGAATATTAATGTAATTGAATGTATCCAGGTCAAGTTTGGCTTCTATAAACAGATCTCTGAAGTACACTCTAATCCTTGATTGTGCAATATTTAGTTCGTTAAGAGATGCCTTAGCATATGCCGGACAATTCAAGGCTAACTCCATTTTTCATTATAATCAGTGATGTCAAAGATAACAAGTCCACCACCTTTGTCTGGTTTAACTAAACGGACATGAGCTGATCTAAGTAGTTTTAGTGCTCTTAACTGTTCCGTAGTGATGTTGCTCTGTTTATAAAAAGTATTACTAGCTCTAATGAAAGGTATGTGTCTAATGTCTAACTCACACACGCTTTCATAAAGAGCTAAAAGGGGATGAAGAGGAGGGTTGAACGTACTAGCAGCCCTAAGTACATGTGCAGGTTGTTGAACATTGCCTAATAAAAAGGAAAGATTTAATTTCCTTACATAACGCTTTACGTCTAACAAAGTTTTTACTACATTGATGTTATTACTTAAAACATATGTGTTACCCTTCGCTAGCAGTTCTACCAAATTTGCTTCTATAACAACAGATGAAAAGTTGTAAATATTAAAGTCCCCTTTAGAATTAGTGAGAACAACAAGGTTATTTACTGCAACAGAGTCATTTGGAATATCTCTTCCGACGGTTGTTCCGCCTTTTGTTCCTCTGATACTGAGGGTGACATGCCCCAGTAGTGGGCATGTTGTTCTTGTCCTGGTGAAAATATCGAGCAAGTTGATTGTTGTTTGCTTGCCCCTCGCATGAATTGTTAGCCCAAATTCTTTCACTTCGCCTAACTGTGTCAGCGAAATCAGTGTTATTAACCTCAGATTCAAGTGGTAATAGACTGTCAACAGAATTGTTATTAGTTGAATTGACTTCTGTCAGGGGCATCACTGTGTTGGAATTGTGCCTAACCTGTGAAATTTGTGGTCTAGGGTAAGCAGAACCATTAGTGTATGCCATACGGTCAAGATTCATTTTTTTAATCTTGTTATTTTTAAGTTTGTCCAACAATTGCTCAATACTGGTAAAGACTCTGTTGTAGTCAAACTTATATCTAACAAAGTCAGGATGCAGTTTAATAGTTTTGTCCAAATCTTCGACTTCCTTCATTAAATTCTCAGTCTGCAATGAGTAGTGTTTTATCATTAACTCCATAAGCTGAAAGCCTTGCTGGTCAAAAAAAGAAAGTAATTCTGTGTGGAAAGGAGAATCTGGGATTAAGCCAGTTGGATATTGATAGCACCTAAGGCCCTTAGATAAACATTGTCTAAAATATACCACCTCAATTTGGAGCTTCTTTAATTTTAAGAGTTTCACATCAAAAGATTTCAATTTGTCAGCAAGCGAACATAAATTTGTCTGAGGTAGGTTAACATTATGAGCCGGTTGTTCCTGGGGGCTACTGTTGGGCTCCTGTTCTGTTTTGGATTGTTTGTTTCTTCCGCCCAGTTTATTTGTTTGTTCTATGTTTTTAATTCACCAGATTTAGAATGTTTTTATTGGTCTTTGCTTCAAGGAAGTGTTTTCAACTCTTTTATGATTGGACCTTAGCTGGATTTAAGGACAATGATTGGAGTATTGATTAGGATCTGAAGAAGGCTACGGCCGAAAGCGCTAATCCTTTTCACAACCAGCAGTTGTTATTTTACCTTGTTTTTCTTTTAATAAAGTATGATTTTTGGAGTTTTCTGTGAAGGGTGTCCATTGTAGTATGTCCGTTCTTGTATTCCTTTGGATTTTTGCTGTTGTTCTAGACTACCTTCAGTAACATTGGAAGTTTTTCTCACTATTTGGAAAATGAGAGCTGAAAAATCTTAAGAGATTCCTTGGATCAGCTTGGGAAAATGAGAGCTGAAAAATCTTAAGAGATTCCTTGGATCAGCTTGCCGCTTTCATCACACTTTTTGATCATCTCTCCAGCAGAGGAGCCAAACAGTAAATCTCTATACAGAGGAGAATTTAAAATCTCATTTTTAACATCATCTGGGAGGTTCTTAGAATGCAGCCATGCTAACCTCCTCAAACCAGTACCAGTGGCCACAGCTCTGGAAGAAGTATCAATAGTGTCTTACACACACTGTAAACAAAGAGTAGTAATGTGTGCTATAGAGGAAACAAAGTAATTTAAAATATATTTTCCCCACAAGATGAAACTGCAGGAAAAAAAAACATTCCTCATGCCTTCACAATTTGTCAGAACAAACATTAACATATGAACCTGGCAATTCAAAAATGTAAAAATCAAAGTTGCAGAAGTATACACTTTTTCCCATACCTATTAATAATTTTCCTATCCTTATCAGAAAGAGTATGACTGGAATTAAATAAGTGCTTAGCAGCAGTGGGATCAACTAAAGTTACAGTTACTGGGTCAGGTTTTGGCATACTGTATGAAAATTTAAAAGACTGAGGAACTTTATACATCATATCTACCTTTTTAGGGGTAGCTGACTGACTAGCAGGAAAGCACACATCCTCTAAAGCAGACAGAATAGGAGGAATGGGTGTAGGAGCGGTAAAATCTTTCAGTAATAACTCATAGTACTTTTTTCCCACCGAAAACACTTGGACATTCTAGGAATACTCTCAAAGAAAGAGACCCCCCCCCCCCACAGGGAAAAATCAGAAACTGACCTCTCCTACTGAGTCTGAATCAGAAATCTGAGGGAAAACCTTGCATCTATCCCTGCATTATCCTCTTTAGATTCAGAATCTTGACTCTAATCAGTAAAAGAGGAATCCCTCTTTATTTAACCAGAAAGTACTTTACAAGGAGGCTCAGCAGCTTACCCACGGATGGGCCCAGCATTCTAACACAACAGGGAAAACTTCCCTTTTCCCTCTCCCAGGACTGGCAAGAGTAGCTCTCCCTTGCTCACTCAGGGGACCCCAACAGCCCCAGAGGATGTGGCTAACCCCTGATCCATAGTGGCTGAAGGTGCTAAAATGAGAGGGGGTCTGAGATAAAAGATGAGTGATCAGAGGTACAACAAATATCCACTTGTGGCTGAGGCAAACTGCAGAACCTGCTGTAGTGGCAAAGGCTGTTTGCTTAATTTTTTTTCATTTTGTGGCTGGAAGACAGACCAACTATAGGGCCAGTAGTCTGTTCCATGGTCAAGCCAAAAACTGTGCCTCCTTTCTGGGAAAGCAAGCAGCAATTTCAGGTAAACACTAGCAGTCCACAAATGGTACTTTTGGACAGAAAAACACAGTAAAAAGCACTTTAAAACTATGCTATTCACACAAAAGTAAAATAATCAGAATTGCTCCACAGAAAAAATGTTTTCAGTTACTTTGCGCCAATTTTAAACTGAAAGAAAAAAGAAACAGTCCATTTAAAAGTGTGTTACAGTCCCAAGACAGTCCATTAGAAACAGCACTCCTAACTGTAAAATAACTTTCCTGAAGAAGAAAGTAATAAAACATCAACAAATGGAAAGGAATGTACAAGCTGATTGTCGATCCTCAAAAGCCTCAATGGAGCATTCCCTTTGTTGGCAGTAAAGCTCTGAAGATGTAAGCACCCAAACTTGTCTTTTAGTAAACTCAGCTCCAGCTGCCTGACAGTTTGAGTGCTTGGAAAGTGTCCAGAAGCTTTGGAAGCTGGCCAGCTGTTATATCCTTGACAAGATATAACCCATATAGCTAGTGCAACTGCAGCAGTGATGAGTATGATGAGCATCTATTTCTGTGTAGCCAACTGCCTGCACAGGGAATAGACTGTCCTTCATCTCAGCGAGTATATTCGAAAAAGTCCAGGGCCCTTTTCACACTCTTTTCATTGAGGATAGTTTGCCAGTCCATAACTCTCTGCTGCAAAGGTAGTGTAGTTTCCTTAGTAGACAGGAGAATAGCACCACCAGAGACTGATGCCAGTTTCATGTTGGGCCCTTTCAAATGTCCAGTGTGAGGAACGGCACACTGATTACTTAACAAATCTGACTGAACAGAGGGGTTGATACACCTGCAAGATACATTTGTAATAATGGCATCTAGTAAGATGTTGCTGCCAGGTAACCTACTGGTGGATAACGACTGAACTCTCAAAGCTTCAAATTCCCTGAGGTTCAACTCACCACTGATCAGAGTTCACCCATAGGAAATCACTGTCAGCAAGTTGTGCCAGAAGTGATTCCTTTTCAGAGACCTTCTTCGAGTTGGTGCAACCATGGAGATTGGTGGGAGAATACTTTAAAAAGTGTTTTTCAGCAGGATGTTTTGGCAAATGCAGTTCAGGGATTCTAATCCTTAGTGTGTTTGCTTTTGTCCACTAATAGTGGAAGTGATGATCCCTCTGGATTGGGTCTGGTGGCCTCAGCCATGATATGGGTTTGATCAACCAGGACTACTTCTACAGCCAAGACAATATACACCGAAATCCTTAAAATGATCCTGTTACTTGTTGTAAATGTCTGGTAAGGTTTACAACTTCCTTAAAAAAGCTTTATAGTGGTGGTTGGGTGGATAAATAATTTTGGCCTCATATCAGTAACTGAGCCACTATTTGCCTGGGGTTTTAATCATTAGGTGATCTGTTTCTTGTAGCCATCAATGTTTGTATATTATTTCTAACCAATAGCAAAAGATCCCTCACCTAATCTATGACTAGGTCTATAATGAAGGAAAATTTGGTAACTGCAGGTTGTAATACAGAGGGACAAAGGTCTTCCTTAAATCAGACTCCATACACACCCAAGACATCAATAAGTGGAATATTGACTAGCTGTTAGTAAGATGGCTGCCTAAAAGAAGAAACCATACTCGTTGTTTCTTTTGGAGACAGGCAGTTAAATTTTCCATTATTGATAATTATAATCAATCTGAGGTATTTGTCCAGATGCAGTATTGTCAGAAATGTGAAGTTCAGTCTAAGCTTTCAAATAAGACTAATTTTTGCTGCTTGGAAACAGCCTTAGGAAATTCTGATCAGTGCATGGCTTAGAGGGAGGTGAGCATCAGCCTGCATTTAGTCCTAACAACCAGAAAATAGTAATGAGTTAAGAAACTTCATGAAGACTGAATTTCCTGGTGCTCTAATAATTGCAGTAGGAAGGCAAAGTTTTTGGCCATGGGTTGGTTGGTTCTTGTTTCAGTGACTTCATTGTAAAATTCCAAAGTAGAATAGTGATTTGATTTTAAATGTAAACAATGTGTTTAACTTTTTACTTGATAATACCGTCATAAATAAAGCTGTCTAAGCATTTAAAGTTTTTAACATATTTGAGTCTTTTATTTCATTTAAAAAGATGGGTAGTGGTACATCACATTTCAGTACATAGTTGCAACCATTTAGAGACTGCTCCCCACCTGATATCTTGCTTCTATCCTGTACTTTGGGTCAGCTATCCAAGAATTAAACCAGTTACTGCAAAGCTATAGACAAGATGTGATGCTCATTTAAATTTAGAAGTAATTTCTAATTAAGAGAAAAAAGGTTTTCCAGAAAATAGAAGATTTCTAAAATCAAATTAAGCTAATTTTCCTACTTCAGAAATATTCTGGAATTCAAGGAGCAGTCTAATCCATATAGCTGGAACATTGCACTACCTTAGCATACAAGGTTAGTTTTAATTTAGTTACTCGTAGCAAAGAAGATGAGAAAAAAAAATGTTACCAGCTAATGCAATTTTTTTAAAAGGTTCAAGCCAGCCACATTTGATCTTCCACATGTAGAGTCCCAGTAGAGACAGTACAATCAGACACAAAGCAATAATATAGCTATAGATGAAATTGAATCAGAAACAGTGTATCCAGTCTTTGCAGTATTCTTATATCATCTACATTTTCGGACTTCTAAGTGCACCTCACCTAGAATATTTCCCAGTATTAACAACATAGCTACGTTTAAGTTCTTTAAAAAAATGTTAGTATATGTATAATTAGTTTTGAGAAGTGTCAGTGTAACTGCTATCTTTCTCAATGCCTATACAGAAAATTAAAAAATAACTCGGTCTTAAATGTCATAACTAGAACCAGAGGTTTACAAACTATGTGACTGCTGTGAATGTTAAGCTAGGTTAAAAATAATGTGCTATTTGATGTAACAGTTAACAGAAAAGAAAGAACCTGAAAGTTATGATACTTGAGCAGCAAAAGTATACAACTATTGGGAATATTTGGTGATGAAATGTAACAGGGTAAGTGAGGCTGCCTACTGCCTTTCACTAAGACACTCAAGATGTTGTATTAAGCAGAGATAAAAGTGGTTTCTTTCATAAAGGATTGTAAAAATCTTGTTGAATGTAAAATGTGAACAGTGTAAAATAAGCAACTGTTTTAAACAATAATGCAATAGAACTGTTAAAGCTAAAACTGGCTTCTCAAATGTCAAAATATGTTTGCAATGGTTACAGGCTCCACACTTAGTCATTCTTTTATTTTTTGTGGTCACTAGCTACATTGTCAAAACCATCTTTAAAAATTATACCCCTTTTATATATACCACTTTAGGCTGTTCGCCCTGTGCTTAAAGCTTTCTTCTCCTTGAAGTAATGCTACACCCGGACAGCAGAATACATTACGTTATTTGGACTTGAAGCTATGCTATACCTGGATGGTAGAATACATTATGTTATTTGGACGTTCTCCAAAGTATATGGCTGAGGAAAAAGAAAATCTTACATTCATATTGAAGAAAAAGCATGAACTACTGCCAAGGAATCTTAAAAAGAGAGTGAGAGATTGTTATTAATCAGCTTCATTTCTCTTTCTTCTGAATTGTGCAAATGAGATTGCATTCCTGGACATCGCTCAGATAATCATTTTCATTCCAAGACTGATTATTATGAATTCTAGGACAATGAGACTAAATGAATGAAAATGTGGCTTGAGATATACTTAGTCCAGGATTGCTTTATCTTCAAGTATTCCTTTTTATCCAAAGTATGGTGATCTTGGAGTTACTGTACATAAATAGCAGGGGTATGTGGTGCAGGGGATACCTCCTGCAAAAGACAACTTTAAAGGCTAATAGAATTATTTTATTCTTACTGTCACCTCAGCTGCCCAGAACTTTAAAAATATTGTTATTCTAGGTGATTTTCACCAAAGCTACCCAGGTCCCCTGAGAAATGACATTGCCGAATTCCTGGCTATCATCAACCTTATGCCATTCAGTTAGTCAATGATGTTACTGGTCCAAATCTCCAAACCAACAACCACTCCCTCCTGGAACTACTAATCACTAACAACCCTCCCATCAGGTCCAATATACCTGTTTTTCCACCCTCATTCGATGACCACTTCCAATAACCTTCCAAACTATCCACCAGTCACCAAAACTCCCCCCCCCCCAGACTAGTTACCTTCAGACAAAGATCCACCTTCAGTACAGAAACCATTTAACCAAAAAGTCCCATGAATCCTTACAAAGGTGTTCAATGTTCATAACATTGTACTGGCTATAAAACTAGTTTTTGAGGTACCCGCATCCATGATGGGTCTAAAGGGTGGATTATGTAATCGCTTGTGGATCTTAGGCACCCCAAAGATTGTTGAATTTTTGTCTCATTTACATGCATAAACATATTCCTCAGGACTTATTTTTCCTTGCATCAACATATCATGTAACTGTAGGTCTATTGTTCTGTAAGAAGCATTAATTTCATTAATAAAAACTTTTATGTACATATTCACAAATAAAATAGTAAACATACTTTGAATATAAAAAGCAAAACACCAGGACTTGGAGACGGCTGTAAAATCCAGTATAAAAATCTTTATTAGACATAAGAGCTTTCATGGGTAACCCCACTTCTTCAGATGTCTAATACATTTTAAAAACAGTTCTTAGTTTAAATATCCTCTTAAGACACATGACTAAAACCAACCAATGCATTGTTCCGGTGTGAACAAGCAAATTTAAAGCAACATCCTACAAGGTACATGCCATTAACTGAACTAGAAATCTGAATGAATGTATATATGTGTATATATATATATATATATATATATATATATATATATATATATATATATATATATATATATATATATACACACACACACACACACACACACACACACACACACACTTCTAAAAGCCTATTTATATCTAGATTAATATTTCCATAACATTTCAGTTTACAGTCACAACCACAGAATATATCTGCACATATTTACATTTTCCACTTCTGTTCTCCAAAACACATACAAACCTGTAACAAGAGCTCAGTAATTTATCATACAAACGACTCCACAGAACACCTTACCTAAAAAGCTGCCTAGGCTTTCACTTAGGACATTTCTATTTACAATCACAAACAAAGAATATATCTGTACATGTTTATATTTTCCTCTGATGTTCTCCAAAACACATACAAATCTGTAATAAGAAGTCAGTTATTTATCATATGAACAATTCCACAGCACATCTACCTTGTAGGATGTTTCTTTAAATTTGATTGTTCACACCAGGACAATGTATTTTTTTTTTTAGTCATGTGTCTTAAGAGGATATTTAAACTAAGAGCTGTTTTTAAAATATATTAGACATCTGAAGAAGTGGAGTTACCCACGAAAGTGTTTGTGTCGAATAAAGATTTTTATACTGGATTTTACAGCCATCTCCAAGTCCTGGTGTTTTGCTTTTTATTCTGGATCTGTTTTGTACAGGACAAGTGAGTTCTAAAGCTTTGGTGGCAGTTTTATGTTTTTGCTTCTTACTTTTGATTTTGTGTGCTACCTTAGGTTTGGATATTATGGCTGAAGGACAAAATGTTATAGAACTGGGTTATAATCCAGGTGGACTGCAACAAAGTATTATTCAAGTAAATCATTTGTATTTACCTTACAGACACAAGGTACAGGGTTTGATTCTCACGTGGGGTAATTGGCTAGGCTTAAAATGGCCCAGAAGGGCAGTTAGCCTAGTACTGATCTATGATCTGTGGAGGCAATTAATTTTGTTTGTAATCCTTTGCTGGACTGTACCATTGATGAAGGCGAGATGGAAGATGTTGCTATAGATTTGGCTGGTCTTAAAAAGAAGTTGCTAGCTTTAGAAAAAGACTTGTTTAAGTTGAAACAAGCACAATTTGAAAAATTTCATATGAAAGTTTGCCTCCTAAAAGGCCTTGCTTCAAGAGGCCTTAGAATTTTAAAAATGCCTTCTTATGTGAACTGTGACAAGGAGCTACTTGCTGACTGGCAGAAAATGAATTTATCTAACAGTATCTCAGATATTAAACTGTGGATTTCAGCATCAGAGAAAGAGATACAGGCATATACTCTGTCAGTTGAAACAAAATATGCTGAACTGCTTTCTCTTTTTGAAACTAATCTAGTGGATAAATATTTACTAGATGTTTTGGACACTATTTCAGCTTATGAGTGTAAGCTGACACAACAAAAATTGAGAACTATAGTTCGAGACCGTCGTGATTTTGAATCTGAGCATATTTTTTCTTGGCCCAGGTTCTCAGAAAGCAGAGGCATGTCGAATGAGCCAAGAACGATCTCAGTGGAAGCTTCAGTCAATGATTCACAAGCTGTAACTCTGATTGACAATGAGGGCACACCCACGAGTGATGTTACAGCCGTTGCAACGCTGGCAGGCATTGAAGACAACACCACTAGTTTAACGGCCACTGTTTCTTCAACAAATTCGCATTTTATAAGTTCAAATGGGACAGGAGCTAGACAGAAGACATTTGAAGTCAAAGCAATGGTTCATCAGTCAGCTGAGAAGACGATGCCTTCCAGAGGAACTGACCTGAACATTAAATTCCCTTTAGGGCAATGTCAGCTCTACCTTCCTTTTCCTGTGAGGGATTTAAACAAAGTGAAAGACCAGCACCCAAGAGGAAGGACCAGAAGTCGACAGAAGAAAAAGGCAGATGACCAAATGATGAACCAGGGGAATATAAAGAAGGCCTTCTTCAAGGAAGGCTACTCTGGAATCTTTCTATAAATGAGAATGAACTTAATGGTTTACAAAAAGGACTCATATATTCCTACAACGCACTGTGATTTAACAGATGCTATTTTTGATATCAAGTGTTTTACTAGAAATGTGATGTTGAAATTGTTACATGATGAAGCTAAAAATGATAATAATACCAGTGTCAATATTTTCAGGAAACCTAGTCTGTATGTACCACAGCTAAACCCTTTGTTAAATGCCTTTAAGCAACTTTGCATAGATGATTTTCACAAGAAAGCTGCTGAAAGTCATAATAGGAATAACCATGGGTTTAATTTAAACAAGCAAGAACATCTTGCCTTGAAAAATCTGCAAAAGAATGAAGACATCGTTATAAGACCTGCCGATAAAGGCAGCCTTATTGTAGTGTTGAATACAGTTGCATGCAATAGGATGATGCATGAAATATTGAATGACAGTAAATTTTATGTGAAAATTAAAGTTTATCAAGTTAAACAGATGTCCAGTAAGATAGTCACTAAATTAAAGGTGATATGGCAGAATGGGCTGATTAGCAAGGATATATTAGATTATTTTGTTGTTGAGCAGCCCACTACCCCGGTTATACAAGGGCTACCTAAAATTCATAAAAGTGAAAGGTGCCCCCCCATGCGCCCATAGTATCTGGAAGGAATTGGTGCACAGAAGCAGTCTCAATATACTTAGAGAAATTCTTGAGACCTAAGATTAACAACATACAGCATATTCTAAGAGATAGAGAACATTTTCTGACTGACTTGTTTAAGTATACATGAGACTTTGAAGTGATGCAGAAGACATATATGGTAACCCTTGATGTGGTGTCTTTATTTACAGTGATACCAAATAATGTAGGAATAGACAGCATCTGTACTTTTTTAAGGGAGATGTTCATTCTTCATTCACATACCTTAGAGCAAGTTAGTCAGCTTTTAAGCATTGTATTAGAGAACAATGTCTTTGTTTTTGGAGGAGATCATTATTGGCAGTCTAATGGCATAGCTGTGGGCACCTTGTGTTGTCATAGCTACGCCAATGCCATAATGGCAGTTTGGGAAGCCAAGTTTATACTGAAGGGTCCTTATGCAGACAGAGTTTATTTTTTGAGGAGGTTTGTGGATGACCTCTTCATTTTGTGGAGAGGAAACACTGAAGAACTGGAGGAGTCTGTACAATATATTAATCAAACCTCTACATTTCTGAAGTTTACACAGACATATTCTGTGAAAACAGTAAATGTCTTAGATGTTAGTGTTGAAAAGAAAAATGATGGCACTGTGGTCACTCATCTGCATGAGAAAGAATGCCATGGAAACCGTTTATTAGATAAAGATAGTATGCACCCCCATATAAAGAATGCCATGTAAACCATTTATTAGCTAAAGATAGTATGCACCCCCATACAATGAATGCCATGGAAACCATTTATTAGCCAAAGATAGTATGCACCCCGATATAAAGAATGTGATGGAAACCATTAATTAGCCAAAGATAGTATGCACCCCCATACAAAGAATGCTATGTAAACCATTTATTAGCCAAAGATAGTATGCACCTCCATAGAAAGAATGCCATGTAAACCATTTATTAGCCAAAGATAGTATGTACCCCCATATAACGAATGCCATGTAAACCATTTATTAGCTAAAGATAGTATGCACCCCCATATAAAGAATGTCATGGAAACCATTTATTAGCCAAAGATAGTATACACCCCCATATAAAGAATGTCATGGAAACCATTTATTAGCCAAAGATAGTATACACCCCCATATAAAGAATGTCATGGAAACCATTTATTAGCCAAAGATAGTATGCACCCCCATATAAAGAATGTCATGGAAACCATTTATTAGCTAAAGATAGGATGCACCCCCATAAAAAGAATGTCATGGAAACCATTTATTAGCCAAAGATAGTATGGACCCCCATATAAAGAATGCCATGTAAACCATTTATTAGCCAAAGATAGTATGCACCCCCATATAAAGAATGCCATGTAAACCATTTATTAGCTAAAGATAGTATGCACCCCCATATAAAGAATGTCATGGAAACCATTTATTAGACAAAGATAGTATGTGCCCCCATATAAAGAATGTCATGGAAACCATTTATTAGCCACAGATAGTATGCACCCCTATATAAAGAATGCCATGCAAACCATTTATTAGCAAAAGATAGTATGCACCCCCATACAAAGAATGCCATGTAAACCATTTATTAGCCAAAGATAGTATGCACCCCCATACAAAGAATGCCATGTAAACCATTTATTAGCCAAATATAGTATGCACCCCCATACAAAGAATGCCATGTAAACCATTTAATAGCCAAATATAGTATGCACCCCCATATAAAGGATGCCATGTAAACCATTTATTAGCTAAAGATACTATGCACATCCATATAAAGAATGTCATGGAAACCATTTATTAGCCAAAGATAGTATGCACCCCCATATAAAGAATGTCATGGAAACCATTTATTAGCCAAAGATAGTATGCACCCCCATATAAAGAATGTCATGGAAACCATTTATTAGCCAAAGATAGTATGCACCCCCATACAAAGAATGCCATGTAAACCATTCATTAGCCAAAGATAGTATGCACCCCCATATAAAGAATGTCATGGAAACCATTTATTAGCCAAAGATAGTATGCACCCCCATACAAAGAATGCCATGCAAACAATTTATTAGCAAAAGATAGTATGCACCCCCATACAAAGAATGCCATGTAAACCATTTATTAGCCAAATATAGTACGCACCCCCATATAAAGAATGTCATGGAAACCATTTATTAGCCAAAGATAGTATGCATCCCCATATAAAGAATGTCGTGAAAACCATTTATTAGCCAAAGATAGTATGCACCCCCATATAAAGAATGTCATGGAAACCATTTATTAGCCAAAGATAGTATGTACCCCCATATAAAGAATGTCGTGAAAACCATTTATTAGCCAAAGATAGTATGCACCCCCATATAAAGAATGTCATGGAAACCATTTATTAGCCAAAGATTGTATGCACCCCCATATGAAGAATGTCATGGAAACCATTTATTAGCCAAAGATAGTATGCACCCCCATACAAAGAATGCCATGTAAACCATTTATTAGCCAAAGATAGTATGCACCCCCATACAAAGAATGCCATGTAAACCATTTATTAGCCAAAGATAGTATGCACCCCCATATAAAAAATGCCATGTAAACCATTTATTAGCTAAAGATAGTATGCACCCCCATATAAAGAATGTCATGGAAACCATTTATTAGCCAAAAATAGTATGCACCCCCATATAAAGAATGTCATGGAAACCATTTATTAGCCAAAGATAGTATGCACCCCCATATAAAGAATGCCATGTAAACCATTTATTAGCCAAAGATAGTATGCACCCCATATAAAGAATGCCATGTAAACCATTTATTAGCCAAAGATAGTATGCACCCCCATATTAAGAATGTCATGGAAACCATTTATTAGCCAAAGATAGTATGCACCCCCATATAAAAATGTCATGGAAACCATTTATTAGCCAAAGATAGTATGCCCCCCATATAGAGAATGTCATGGAAACCATTTATTAGCCAAAGATAGTATGCACCCCCATATAAAGAATGTCATGGAAACCATTTATTAGCCAAAGATAGTATGCACCCCCATATAAAGAATGTCATGGAAACCATTTATTAGCTAAAGATAGGATGCACCCCCATATAAAGAATGTCATGGAAACCATTTATTAGCCAAAGATAGTATGGACCCCCATATAAAGAATGCCATGTAAACCATTTATTAGCCAAAGATAGTATGCACCCCCATGTAAAGAATGCCATGTAAACCATTTATTAGCTAAAGATAGTATGCACCCCCATATAAAGAATGTCATGGAAACCATTTATTAGACAAAGATAGTATGTGCCCCCATATAAAGAATGTCATGGAAACCATTTATTAGCCACAGATAGTATGCACCCCTATATAAAGAATGCCATGCAAACCATTTATTATCAAAAGATAGTATGCACCCCCATACAAAGAATGCCATGTAAACCATTTATTAGCCAAAGATAGTATGCACCCCCATACAAAGAATGCCATGTAAACCATTTATTAGCCAAATATAGTATGCACCCCCATACAAAGAATGCCATGTAAACCATTTAATAGCCAAATATAGTATGCACCCCATATAAAGGATGCCATGTAAACCATTTATTAGCTAAAGATACTATGCACATCCATATAAAGAATGTCATGGAAACCATTTATTAGCCAAAGATAGTATGCACCCCATATAAAGAATGTCATGGAAACCATTTATTAGCCAAAGATAGTATGCACCCCCATATAAAGAATGTCATGGAAACCATTTATTAGCCAAAGATAGTATGCACCCCCATACAAAGAATGCCATGTAAACCATTCATTAGCCAAAGATAGTATGCACCCCCATATAAAGAATGTCATGGAAACCATTTATTAGCCAAAGATAGTATGCACCCCCATACAAAGAATGCCATGCAAACCATTTATTAGCAAAAGATAGTATGCACCCCCATACAAAGAATGCCATGTAAACCATTTATTAGCCAAATATAGTACGCACCCCCATATAAAGAATGTCATGGAAACCATTTATTAGCCAAAGATAGTATGCATCCCCATATAAAGAATGTGGTGAAAACCATTTATTAGCCAAAGATAGTATGCACCCCCATATAAAGAATGTCATGGAAACCATTTATTAGCCAAAGATAGTATGCACCCCCATATAAAGAATGTCGTGAAAACCATTTATTAGCCAAATATAGTATGCACCCCCATATAAAGAATGTCATGGAAACCATTTATTAGCCAAAGATAGTATGCACCCCCATATAAAGAATGTCATGGAAACCATTTATTAGCCAAAGATAGTATGCACCCCCATACAAAGAATGCCATGTAAACCATTTATTAGCCAAAGATAGTATGCACCCCCATACAAAGAATGCCATGTAAACCATTTATTAGCCAAAGATAGTATGCACCCCCATATAAAAAATGCCATGTAAACCATTTATTAGCTAAAGATAGTATGCACCCCCATATAAAGAATGTCATGGAAACCATTTATTAGCCAAAAATAGTATGCACCCCCATATAAAGAATGTCATGGAAACCACTTATTAGCCAAAGATAGTATGCACCCCCATATAAAGAATGCCATGTAAACCATTTATTAGCCAAAGATAGTATGCACCCCATATAAAGAATGCCATGTAAACCATTTATTAGCCAAAGATAGTATGCACCCCCATATTAAGAATGTCATGGAAACCATTTATTAGCCAAAGATAGTATGCACCCCCATATAAAAAATGTCATGGAAACCATTTATTAGCCAAAGATAGTATGCACCCCCATATAAAGAATGTCATGGAAACCATTTATTAGCCAAAGATAGTATGCACCCCCATATTAAGAATGTCATGGAAACCATTTATTAGCCAAAGATAGTATGCAGCCCCATATAAAGAATGCCATGTAAACCATTTATTAGCTAAAGTTAGTATGCACCCCCATACAAAGAATGCCATGTAAACCATTTATTAGCTAAAGACAGTATGCACCCCCATATAAAGAATGCCATGCAAGCCATTTATTAGCTAAAGATAGTATGCACCCCCATATAAAGAATGCCATGTAAACCATTTATTAGCTAAAGATAGTATGAACCCCCATATAAAGAATGCCATGTAAACCATTTATTAGCCAAAGATAGGATGCACCCCCATATAAAGAATGCCATGTAAACCATTTGTTAGCTAAAGATAGTATGCACCCCCATATAAAGAATGCCATGTAAACCATTTATTAGCTAAAGATAGTATGCACCACCATATAAAGAATGTAATGTAAACCATTTATTAGCTAAAGATAGTATGCACCCCCTTATAAAGAATGCCATGTAAACCATTTATTAGCTAAAGATGGTATGCACCCCCATATAAAGAATGCCATGTAAACCATTTATTAGCTAAAGATAGGATGCACTCCATATAAAAAATGCCATGTAAACCATTTATTAGCTAAAGATAGTATGCACCCCCATATAAAGAATGCCATGTAAACCATTTATTAGCTAAAGATAGTATGCACCCCCATATAAAGAATGCCATGTAAACCATTTATTAGCTAAAGATAGTATGCACCCTCATATAGAGAATGTCATGTATACCATTTATTAGCTAAAGATAGTATGCACCCCCATATAAAAAATGCCATGTAAACCATTTATTAGCTAAAGATAGCATGCACCCCCATATAAAGAATGCCATGTAAACCATTTATTAGCTAAAGATAGTATGCACCCCCATATAAAGAATGCCATGTAAACCATTTATTAGCTAAGGTTAGTATGCACCCCCATACAAAGAATGCCATGTAAACCATTTATTAGCTAAAGATAGTATGCACCCCCATATAAAGAATGCCATGTAAACCATTTATTAGCTAAAGATAGTATGCACCCCATATAAAGAATGCCATGGAAACCATTTATTAGCTAAAGATAGTATGCACCCCTATACAAAGAATGCCATGTAAACCATTTATTAGCTAAAGATAGTATGCACCCCCATACAAAGAATGCCATGTAAACCATTTATTAGCCAAAGATAGTATGCACCCCCATATAAAGAATGCCATGTAAATCATTTATTAGCTAAAGATAGTATGCACCCCCATATAAAAAATTTCATGGAAACCATTTATTAGCCAAAGATAGTATGCACCCCCATATAAAGAATGTCATGGAAACCAATTATTAGCCAAAGATAGTATGCACCCCCATATAAAGAATGCCATGTAAACCATTTATTAGCCAAAGATAGTATTCACCCCCATATAAAGAATGCCATGTAAACCATTTATTAGCTAAAGATAGTATGCACCCCCATATAAAGAATGTCATGGAAACCATTTATTAGCCAAAGATAGTATGCACCCCCATATAAAGAATGTCATGGAAACCATTTATTAGCCAAAGATAGTATGCACCCCCATATAAAGAATGTCATGGAAACCATTTATTAGCCAAAGATAGTATGCACCCCCATATAAAGAATGCCATGTAAACCATTTATTAGCTAAAGATAGTATGCACCCCCATATAAATAATGTCATGGAAACCATTTATTAGTCAAAGATAGTATGCACCCCCATATAAAGAATGTCATGGAAACCATTAATTAGCCAACGATAGTATGCACCGCCATATAAAGAATGTCATGGAAACCATTTATTAGCCAAAGATAGTATGCACCCCCATATAAAGAATGTCATGGAAACCATTTATTAGCCAAAGATAGTATGCACCCCCATATAAAGAATGCCATGGAATCCATTTATTAGCCAAAGATAGTATGCACCCCCATATAAAGAATGCCATGTAAACCATTTATTAGCCAAAGATAGTATGCACCCCCATATAAAGAATGTCATGGAAACCATTTATTAGCCAAAGATAGTATGCACTCCCATATAAAGAATGGCATGTAAACCATTTATTAGCCAAAGATAGTATGCACCCCCATATAAAGAATGCCATGTAAACCATTTATTAGCCAAAGATAGTATGCACCCCATATAAAGAATGCCATGTAAACCATTTATTAGCCAAAGATAGTATGCACCCCCCATATAAAGAATGCCATGGAAACCATTTATTAGCCAAAGATAGTATGCACCCCATATAAAGAATGTCATGGAAACCATTTATTAGCCAAAGATAGTATGCACCCCCATATAAAGAATGCCATGGAAACCATTTATTAGCCAAAGATAGTATGCACCCCATATAAAGAATGCCATGTAAACCATTTATTAGCTAAAGATAGTATGCACCCCATATAAAGAATGCCATGTAAACCATTTATTAGCTAAAGATAGTATGCACCCCCATATAAAGAATGCCATGTAAACCATTTATTAGCTAAAGATAGTATGCACCCCATATAAAGAATGCCATGTAAACCATTTATTAGCTAAAGATAGTATGCACCCCCATATAAAGAATGCCATGGAAACCATTTATTAGCTAAAGTTAGTATGCACCCCATACAAAGAATGCCATGTAAACCATTTATTAGCTAAAGACAGTATGCACCCCCATATAAAGAATGCCATGTAAACCATTTATTAGCTAAAGATAGTATGCACCCCATATAAAGAATGCCATGTAAACCATTTATTAGCTAAAGATAGTATGCACCCCCATGTAAAGAATGCCATGGAAACCATTTATTAGCTAAAGATAGTATGCACCCCCATACAAATAATGCCATGTAAACCATTCATTAGCTAAAGATAGTATGCACCCCCATATAAAAAAAATGCCATGGAGCCATTTATTCGCTAAAGATAGTATGCATCCCCATACAAAGAATGCCATGGAAACCATTTATTAGCTAAAGATAGTATGCACCCCCATACAAAGAATGCCATGGAAACCATTTATTAGCTAAAGATAGTATACACCCCCCATATAAAGAATGCCATGTAAACCATTTATTAGCTAAAGATAGTATGCACCCCTATACAAAGAATGCCATGGAAACCATTTATTAGCTAAAGATAGTATGCACCCCCATACAAAGAATGCCATGTAAACCATTTATTAGCCAAAGATAGTATGCACCCCCATATAAAGAATGCCATGGAAACCATTTATTAACTAAAGATAGTATGCACCCCCATATAAAGAATGCCATGGAAACCATTTATTAGCTAAAGATAGTATGCACCCCCATATAAAGAATGCCATGTAAACCATTTATTAGCTAAAGATAGTATGCACCCCTATACAAAGAATGCCATGGAAACCATTTATTAGCTAAAGATAGTATGCACCCCCATACAAAGAATGCCATGTAAACCATTTATTAGCCAAAGATAGTATGCACCCCCATATAAAGAATGCCATGGAAACCATTTTTTAACTAAAGATAGTATGCACCCCCATATAAAGAATGCCATGGAAAACATTTATTAGCTAAAGATAGTATACACCCCCCCATATAAAGAATGCCATGTAAACCATTTATTGGCTAAAGATAGTATGCACCCCATACAAAGAATGCCATGGAAACCATTTATTAGCTAAAGATAGTATGCACCCCCATACAAAGAATGCCATGTAAACCATTTATTAGCCAAAGATAGTATGCACCCCCCATATAAAGAATGCCATGGAAACCATTTATTAGCCAAAGATAGTATGCACCCCCCCCCATATGTTTTTCATAATGTCATTCAGAACCAGTTTTATAGAGCTTCAAGATTGAATGTGACAGATGATTTTGTTCATCAAGCTGAGCAAACTAGTAGTGATTTATTAGAAAGAGTGTATCATATTAATGATATACAGAGCAGCATTAAGGAAGTGAGTAAACAAAGATGCTTAAAGGCTTAACCATACTTCTCTAGGTGTGAAGACTTTAGAGAAGTACACAGTGATGGGCAGAAAGATAATATTAGAGAAAATAAACACACTAGAATATCATTTTATCACTTTAAAGATGCTTGGAGATATAGGAATGTGATAGAGAAACATTGGAATATATTGAGACTAGATAAGAGCATCAGTAGTCTGATAGATGTGAAACCTACGTATTCGCTGAAGAACTATAAATCTTTGAAGAGACAGTTATGTAAACCTAAGGTCAATGACAGGAAGCATGGCCCTATTAGGCCAGTCATAGAAAAAGGTACAGAAAAATGTGGCAGATGTAATTTTTGTAAATATATTGACACTACCGCTAAGTCTGAACATCCAGATCAGTTAAAGACATATGAGTTTGACATCAATGCCACTTGTGAAACAGAGCATTTAGTCTATTTGGCCCATTGCACAGTGTGCCATAGTTTCTATGTAGGGAAGACAGACAGGTCTCTGAAGGAAAGAATACATTAACACATTTATGCCATCCATTAAAAGAACAAAGTGAATGCCTTGGCCAGACACACTATTAATAATGATATGGAACATGTCTTTAAATTTCTAGTTATAGGGAGAACATAAGAGTATAAGAGGGGGGATCTACAGAACATCACTGAAGAGCTTGAAGCTAAGTGGAGAGTAAGATTAAGGGCTGATAGAGGTCATGGGATAAATAGAATATATACCCCTGGATCCTAAGTTAAAGTCTAGGCAGCTTTTAGGTAAGATGTGCTGTGGAATTGTTCGTATGATAAATAACTGACTTCTTGTTACAGGTTTGTATGTGTTTTGGGGAACATCAGAGGAAAATATAAACATGTACAGATATATTCTTAGTTTGTAATTGTAAATAGAAATGTCCTAAGTGAAAGCCTGGGCAGCTTTTTAGGCAAGATGTGCTGTGGGGTCATTTGTATGATAAATTACTGAGTTCTTGTTACAGGTTTGTATGTGTTTTGGAGAACACAAGTGGAATGAATATGTGCAGATATATTCTGTGCTTGTTGCTGTAAACTGAAATGTTATGAAAATTTGAATCTAGATACTTTATAAATAGGCTTTTAGAAGTGTGTGTGTGTGTGTGTGTGTGTGTGTGTGTGTGTGTGTGTGTGTGTGTGTGTGTGTGTGTGTATATATATATATATATATATATATATATATATATATATATATCTATATATCTATATCTATATATATATATATATATATATATATATATATATATATATATATATATATCCAAAGAACAATAACCAAGTTCCCAGCGATGTAAATGCCTCTCGGTAACCTCCAAAAACAAATAAATAAGTCCAAATAAACAGGCAGAGAGGCAACCAGAGCATAAAAGTATTAAAAGTCTTTCCACAAAGCAAATAATCCAAAATAGCAGCGATGTAAAAACAGATCGGACTTTAATTCGTGCACACACAGTAAGCGCTTTCACAAAAGCTTCATCAGACCGTTAAAATTCAAACAAACTAATTAACTAATATATATAAATACATGTGACGTAATTCCTTTCTAAATGCATTCAAACTATTAAAGAGATACTGTCACTAAGAGCAGTAGAACTAACGCTCATCTGCATTAACATTATTTTAACTTGTTCATCACTGCAACATAGCCATAATGACTCTCTCCGTTGAAATTGCCTGACTAATTATTTCTAAAATCAACATTATTTATATAATTCAAACAGTGAAGCAAGACACATAATGATCCCTACAGCTATATTCCATACAGTACTATTCTCACATATAAAGTATAAAGCAAAGCCTTTAACAGTAACTTCATTCATTTAAGTAGCACACTATCATCAACTTTATATACATACTATGTATTTCTAACAATCAAACTAAACAGTTTGTTAAAAAATTCGATCAACTTAGATATATTAATCTAAAGTCAACTGTGCTGAAAATATCATAGTACGTAAGCGCACATCGAAACACTTATACTTTATGAACACATAGCGCAAATACGCCCATGATTTATACAAACATTTAACAAATGTGAACAGATAATTACTCAATATAGATCCATCAAAATTATTCACTGTTGCACTCAAACTTTTGGTACATTCGTCATCATTACTATAAAATAAATCAACCTGATGGATTATAACCTACATATCACTAAAAATCAACAATTTAATATACTGCCCATTACTACTAAAAGACGCACTAAAATAAACATATTAATCCAAGGTTAACAATACTAAAAACTCATAATGCATAAGCGCGTACCAACCTTTTTTTAAGTTGTAAGCACAGAGCGCAAATACGCCCATGCCATGTTCTAATAATAGAACTATACTGTGTCCTAGAACTTTATAACTGCAAACGCCTAACAATTCACAATAGATGTAGGCATATAAGGAGCTGCCAAATAGGAACCTATTAGAAATATATTAAGAATATACATGATATATATCAATGTTCTTATTTAGTTATTAAGCGTCTAGCTCTAAGTTTAGGTTTTATAGACGCTCTATCATTTAGCCCCTTATCCTTGTCAGCTCGTAACCATAGTATCCAGTTTACCTCTCTACATTCTGTTCTGTTGCGAATGTCCCCTTGTCTAATCGTTGGATAGACATGATCTATAACTTTAAATTTAAAAGTATGATGGGGACCTTCAATATTCACATGTTTTGTTAAAGCATTCATAGTATAACCAATTCTTATAGCATAAAGGTGTTCCCTAATCCTAGTGCAAAGCATTCTGTTGGTTTTACCAACATAGAATGCTGCACACTCCTGGCATACTGCCAGATATACTATATTCTCAGTATAACAAGTGCCTGAAACATGGAATTGAAAAACCTGTCCAGTGTTGGGATGTATAAAAGAACTATCTGTAATTATATACACACACTAATTACATTTCAAGCATGGATAGGTACCTATGTCTGTGTGATGTGAAGAGTTATTATTAGGATAACATAGAAGCTTCTTTAAATTCCGTCTATTCTTATATTGAAATTTAGGTTGTTCGCCCACTGATAATTTAATATCATCACTACTAGTAAGGATACACCAATATTTATTTATAATATCCATAAATACCTTCCTATCACTGGTATAACAAAGCGGGACTCTTACAAACTCATTTTGACATCGTTGATTAGAGTTAAAATAATGTTAATGCAGATGAGCATTAGTTCTACTGCTCTTAGTGACAGTATCTCTTTAATAGTTTGAATGCATTAAGGATTCATTAATATGAA